>NW_027195188.1:37500-87500 GCF_038502225.1 Cherax quadricarinatus | reverse complement strand
TTGATTATAATAATAATAATAATATACTCTCATTCCCCTCTTTGATTCCATGGATAAAGTTCTGTGTCTCCACAGACTCCTCAGTGCATCACTCACCTTTTTTCCTTCGTCAGTTCTATGATTCACCTCATCTTTCATAGACCCATCTGATGGCACGTCCACCATTTAAATATCTGAATACATTCACCTCCTCCATACTCTATCCCTCCAATATATCCTGTCTTTCATTACCTAATATTTTTATCCTCATCTCCTTACTCTTTCCTATATTCACTTTTAATTTTCTTCTTTTACATACCCTACCAAACTCATCCACCAACCTCTGCAACTTCTCTTCAGTATCTCCCAAAAGCACAGTGTTATCAGCAAAGAGCAACTGTGACAACTCCCACTTTGTGTTAGATTCTTTATCTTTAAACTCCACACCTCTTGCCAAGACCCTAGCATTCACTTCTCTTACAACTCCATCTATAAATACAGTATATTGAACAACCACGGTGACATTACACATCCTTGTCTAAGGCCTACTTTTACTGGGAAATAATATCCCTCTCTCCTACATACTCTAACCTGAGCCTCACTATCCTCGTAAAAACTCTTCACTGCTTTCAGTAACATACCTCCTATTCCATATATTTGCAGCATCTGCCACATTGCCTCCCTATCCACCCTGTCATATGCCTTTTCCAAATCCACGAATGCCACAAAAACCTCTTTACCCTTATCTGAAAACTGTTCACACACACATATATATGTATATGTGTGTGTGTCAATTAAGGATTTACTTAACACGTCATCTCTTCTGGCTGTGTGAGCTTTGTTCTTGATGATTACCTTACAACCCCCATCTCTCCCACCACCTCACACTCCACTATCACATGCCACTCATTTCACCATCAGGTATCACCCACGCTCCCCTGACTGGTAGCCTGAACCCCCGTGTGCTTCCCATTATGGTGCACACCTACGTCCACACCTGGTGGGCCGTCCATCACCGTAATACTCCTAAGACTGCTTTCATATCTACTACTACCCCTTCTAACAGCTAACCAAGGTAGCATATATAGTGTCACTATTTTAATACATTACCGTGAGTTTTTTTTTTTTTACTGGTCTTTAGACTTATTTTAAATTATTTACATTTTTCATCGATGCAGACATCACCTCCGCCGCTGTAACGTGTATATATGAACTCTTACAAACACACTGATCTTGTATATCATAATTTTCACTAAACATGAATGGCTTCTTTTCATTTTGTCCGTACATTTATGTGATATCTATTTCATACTTGGTTGTGGGTATGTGGAAGAAACTCCCAAGTAGCGTCATTGAACTTACGTAGCTTTAAGTTAAGTTGGGCAGGTACAAGAGTGTGACATAGTCCTGCCTACTATGGGCTAGTAAGCTTGTTGCAGTGTTCCTCTTCAGCTTATGTTTAATCTTATTTTCTTGTGAATTACTTAATTATTCTTCATATATCTTCTTTATGATCTTACGTTCACTGAAACATCCTGTAGATGTTCCAGTCTTTTGTCTCTTAAGACTTTAAGATCTCCCTCTTTGATACTTTGTGAGGTACGTGTTCACGTTTGTTCAAGTGTCCTGCTCTTATTTCCCAGGTGAGGTAGACCATCTGTCGGCTCTAAGCTAACTTAAACCTTACTTGCTAAGCTAACTTAAACCTTACTTGATGCGCACGAAAAATTGTTTTAAAAGCTATTTACAACATACGTGAGGCCAAAATTGGAATATGCGGCAGATGTGAGCGCTGCCCACACCTTAAGAACTACGTAGATGATTTACAACTGGTAGAGGATGAGCAAAATGAGAGGAAAAGTGAGGGGATGGGGGTAGAGAAATAATAATTTATAATGATAATAAATCATCCATTATTTGGTTAAGTTCATTAGAAGATGGTTTATAAGTCTTATGGAAATAAATGGTATAAAATACCGACACAATGGAAATATAAACACAAATGCAGTATAATGTGATCCTTTATTGACAACGTTTCACCCACACAGTGGGCTTTTTCAAGTCACACACGGGTCTACCTGGGGTTGGAAGGTACGAGAGTATTTATAGTCAGAATGTTGAGGTCAGGTGGAGAATGCTGCATCTGATGATCTACCGGGTGGGGTTATAGAGTCTTGGGTAGCTTGGCAGGGGTATTGGAACATCTTCAACACACCCAGAGAAGACACTGCTGAGAAGAGATACATAGTCCTCCCCAACAACTCCATTGCCAAACATGTTTCCAACATCTTTGCCAAAACATCATTCCAAGTATCTACCTCCACAACCACGACCATCAAGGACATCACCAGTAGTAGACAGGACAAGCCTCCATCCTCTGCAGGGGTATACATAATCCCTTGTAATGACTGCAACAAATTATATGTGGGCGAAACATCAAGAGACCTCCAAACACGCATTTCAGAACACCAATATGCAAGCAGGACTGACGATACAAGGAATGCCTGTGTACAGCATCGCAATTCACACAACCATTTAATTAACTACAGAAACTCAAGACTTATAGCCACAGAAGACAACACTCAATACCGAAGAATCCTGGAATCATCGCTTATCTCTATAACCAACAATTTCAACCAGAACAACGGCTTCTATAACATAGCTGAACCACTCGCCAAGAAACTTCTTCATCGCTATCCCACATAAGAACATAGAACACTGCAGAAGGTCTACTCACAACTTGTCCAATACCCCTGCCAAGCTACCCAAGACTCTATAACCCCACCCGGTAGATCATCAGATGCAGCATTCTCCACCTGACCTCAACATTCTGACTATAAATACTCTCGTACCTTCCAACCCCAGGTAGATCCGTGTGTGACTTGAAAAAGCCCACTGTGTGGGTGAAACGTTGTCAATAAAGGATCACATTATACTGCATTTGTTCTTATAAGTCTTATGCTGAGTTACTGTCACTGAGCACAACACAACACACTTGTGTACATTGTTCACTAAAATATGTTATCATATGTTATCTTGAGGTAATTACCCAGGCCACCAGGATGTAACCATTTTACCTGGTCACGTCATGTCACCTGGTTACGTGATAAGAATACACTGGCTCAGATAGCATGGTGGTGGTCACATACTGTACAAATGTTGGTCACACTGGAACAGTGGTAGGGTCTAGCCCTAAAGATAGATGACAGAGGCGTCCAGATCCTGGACTGTAGCCTGAGGCGGTAACTTTGAGGTCAGGTCAAGACATGAGGTCAGGTCAAGTTTTGCTCTTAGTGACCCTTTCTCCTGTATAAATTACTAAATTTAAAAAGAAAAACTTTCGTTTTTCTTTATGGGTCACCCTGCCTAGGTGGGATACGGCCGGTTTCTTATATGTGGTGCCGAATATGTAAAACTGGTCAATTAGCAAGAACTCATTTAAAATTAAGTCCTTTCTAAAATTTTCTCTTATACGTTTAAAGATATATTTTTTTCATTAATGTTAATGTAAAAATTTTTAATTTTGCTCCAAAAGAATTTTAGAAAACTTACCTAACCTTATTATAACAAGAACAAATTATTTTAGCCTAACCCAACTAAATATATTTTAGATTTGTTTACAATAATTTAATACTAAACAAACACAGTGAAATATATTTTTTTCTTTAGGTTCAGTATGATTTTGGCGAAATTATTGCATACACAAATTTTCACTTGCCCTATATGGCAAGATGATCGTTGCTATTTAAGCCAAGATCGCAAGTTCTGCCTATTCGGCACGACATATATATATATATATATATATATATATATATATATATATATATATATATATATATATATATATATATATATATATATATATATATGCAATAAGATCACAGTAACCAGGTGATTTCGGAATATGCAAAACAACCACTCTGAAAAAATAGAGAAATTCCAAGCGCTTGCGTGACTACTCACATTATCAAGGAACTATGTTAGTTCCTTGATAATGTGAGTAGTCACGAAAGCGCTTGGAATTTCTCTATTTTTTCAGAGTGGTTGTTTTGCATATATATATATATATATATATATATATATATATATATATATATATAACATGTCTACCGCATTATCATATGTAAGCACACAGGTGGATATGTGATAGGTGAGGTACATGTGTGGTGAGAGCGACATACAACATACACCTTTAAACTTGCTCTAAGTTTGAAACTTTTAGACTGCACATGGGACATTAAGGCTGCAGTTTCTCATTTCTATGTGAAACGGAAGCCTGTTAAATGTTACGCATTCTAGGGTTTGTCACGAATGGCTGGTCAACCTTAGGTTTTCTGTCTATATTGAGTATACATTTGTGTTTACCCTTCTGTGTGTTTCGTAGTTTTTAAAATTTGTGATATCCGTTCAGTTAAGGCGGCTTGATGTGTCAGAGCGGGTTGTGGGAGCCATGACTGACAGCACCATTAACACCTGGGAGATAACACACACACATACACAAACCTACTAGAATTCTATGACAAGGTGACATCAGTAACACAAGAGAGAGAAGGGTGGGTAGATTGCGCTTTCTTGGACTGTAAGAAAGCTTTTGACACAGTTCCACACAAGATAGTGCAAAAGCTGGAGGACCAGGCACGTATAACTGGGAAGGTGTTAGAGTGGGCGTCTGTGACGAGCGGGGGGTTCCACAGGTGTCAGCATAGTTGCTGATCCCTGTATTCCCTGTATTATATAGCATATTAGCATCATCCATGTGCTTAGATACGAGATCCCTTGTAGGCCTGTGGCTTTGTGTGACGTCACGGGATGCACACGTGGAGGCTCATCCCTCTGTCCCGGTCTCACTCGGCGGCAGACCATCCAGGCGTAGACAGGCAAGGCAGCTGGGGCTCCATCCCTCATCTCAGTCTGACAATATAGTTACCATCCTACAAGTGTGTCTACTTTCAACCTACGATATCTCCATTTAAGAACCCCTTACGATACAGGGGTCAGTCATAGGATCGGTGCTGTTTCTGGTGTAAGTGAATGACATGACGGAAGGAATAGTCAGAAGTGTCCTTGTTTGTAGACGGTGTGAATTTAATGAGGAGAGTTCAATCGGAGGAGGATTAGGCAGGGCTACAAAGGGATCTAGACAGGCTGCAGGCCTGGTCCAGAAACTGGCTCCTCGAGTTCATCCCCACCAAGTGCAGTCATAAAGACTGGGGAGGGGGGGAAAAAAAAGACCGCAGACAGAGTACAGTCTAGGGGGCCAGAGGCTACAAACCTCTCAAGGAAAATTATCTTGGGGTGAGTATAATACGGAGCGCATCTCCTGAGGCGCCCACCAACCAAATAACTGCTGCAGAATATGGGCGACTAGCAAACCAAAGAGTAATAAGAAGAATAAAGATTTTATTTCTTTGTATAGGTTACAATGTGTAAGTACAATTTTGGTTTAAGTACAAAGAAAGCCACTATCATGCCGAGGCATTCGGGCATTCCGATATCTCAGTAAGGAGTCGTTCAGATTCTACACCGTGTAAGTCAGGCCTGTATTAGGGTATGCAACACCAGTTTGGAACCCACACCTGGCCAAGCACGTCAAGAAATTATAGAAAGTGCAAAGGCTTGCAACGAGACTAGTCCCGGAGCTAAGGGGCATGTCCTGCGGGGAGAGGTTAAGGGAGGTCCACCTGACAACACTGGAGGACAGGGGGGACAGGATAACGACATACTAAATACTGAGAGGAATCAACAAGGTGGACAGAGACAGGATGTTCCAAAGATGGGACACAGCAACAAGGGGTCACAATTGGAAGTTGAATATTCAGATGAGTTAAAGGGATGTTATGCAGTATTTCTTCTGTCAGAGTTGTCAGGAAGTGGAATAGTCTGGAAAATGAGGTAGTGGAGGCAGGATCATACATAGCTTTAAGAAGAGGTATGATAAAGCTCACGGAGCAGGGAGCGAGTGACCTAGTAGCAACCAGTGAAGAGGCAGGGCCAGGAGCTATGAATCGTACCCTGCAACTACAATTAGGCGAGTACATACACACACACCTACCCCTTTCATGGTGTGTATATTAAGAGAGATAAGATTTCGTTTGGATTTTTAACCCCGGAGGGTTAGCTACCCAGGATAACCCAAGAAAGGCAGTGCATCATCGAGGACTCTCTCTTTATTGTCATTGGGGTCCTCAATCTTGTCCCCAGGATGCGACCCACACCAGTCGTCTAACACCCAGGTACCTACTTACTGCTAGGTGAGCAGGACAACAGGTGTAAGGAAACGCGTCGAAATGTTTCTGCCCCGCCGGGAATCGAACGCGGGCCCTCCGTGTGTCAAGCGAGAGCTTTACCATCCAGGGCACGTCATTTGTCCTATGTCAATAAATTAGACACTTGTGCAAAACTTGGGAATCTTAACTGCGGGAACGTTTCGCCACACGGTAGCTTCATCTGTCCAGTACCAAGAATGGTGAAGAGCAGGAGTGTGAGGTGTCAGTCCCTCAGCCGCCTGGCTGAGGACAGTGAAGGACAGCCTGGCTGAGGACAGTGAAGGACAGCCTGGCTGAGGACAGTGAAGGACAGCCTGGCTGAGGACAGTGAAGGACAGCCTGGCTGAGGACAATGAAGGACAGTGGAAATATAAACACAAATGCAATATAATGTGATCCTTTATTGACAACGTTTCACCCACACAGTGGGCTTTTTCAAGTCACACACGGGTCTACCTGGGGTTGGAAGGTACGAGAGTATTTATAGTCATGTTCAGAATGTTGAGGTCAGGTGGAGAATACTGCATCTGATGATCTACCGGGTGGGGTTATAGAGTCTTGGGTAGCTTGGCAGGGGTATTGGACAAGTTGTGAGTAGACCTTCTGCAGTGTTCTATGTTCTTATGTGGGATAGCGATGAAGAAGTTTCTTGGCGAGTGGTTCAGCTATGTTATAGAAGCCATTGTTCTGGTTGAAATTGTTGGTTGTAGAGATGAGCGATGATTCCAGGATTCTTCTGTATTGAGTGTTGTCTTCTGTGGCTATAAGTCTTGAGTTTCTGTAGTTAATTAAATGGTTGTGTGAATTGCGATGTTGTACACAGGCATTCCTTGTATCGTCAGTCCTGCTTGCATATTGGTGTTCTGAAATACGTGTTTGGAGGTCTCTTGATGTTTCGCCCACATATAATTTGTTGCAGTCATTACAAGGGATTATGTATACCCCTGCAGAGGATGGAGGCTTGTCCTGTCTACTACTGGTGATGTCCTTGATGGTCGTGGTTGTGGAGGTAGATACTTGGAATGATGTTTTGGCAAAGATGCTGGAAACATGTTTGGCAATGGAGTTGGTTGGGGGGACTATGTATCTCTTCTCGGCAGTGTCTTCTCTGGGTGTGTTGAAGATGTTTAATGCCCGCCGTCTGCAGTCTCTGATGAAGTGACGAGGATAGTGGAGTTTAGAAAATACTTGTTCAATTATAGTGCATTCTTCCTCAAGGAACTCATTGCTGCAGATTCTGAGTGCACGTAGGAAGAAGCCTATAATTACACCACGTTTGGTTTTGGTGTCGTGGTAAGAGTAGAAGTGGAGAAGATCGTTTTGGTTGGTGGGTTTTCGATAGACTTTAAAACGAAGTTCGTGGTCAGCTTTGCAGAGCAGAACATCAAGGAAACATGGGTGAAACGTTGTCAATAAAGGATCACATTATACTGCATTTGTGTTTATATTTCCATTGTGTCGGTATTTTATACCATTTATTTCCACAATGAAGGACAGCCTGGCTGAGGACAGTGAAGGACAGCCTGGCTGAGGACAGTGAAGGACAGCCTGACTGAGGACAGTGAAGGACAGCCTGGCTGAGGACAGTGAAGGACAGCCTGGCTGAGGACAGTGAAGGACAGCCTGGCTGAGGACAGTGAAGGACAGCCTGGCTGAGGACAGTGAAGGACAGCCTGGCTGAGGACAGTGAAGGACAGCCTGGCTGAGGACAGTGAAGGACAGCCTGGCTGAGGACAGTGAAGGACAGCCTGGCTGAGGACAGTGAAGGACAGCCTGGCTGAGGACAGTGAAGGACAGCGGCTCCGTGGAACCATAGAACATTTTGTCAACGTCAGTGGTTACAGATTGTCTCCCCAGGACACTCCTCCCTCTCTCCCCAGGACACTCCTCCCTCTCTCCCCAGGACACTCCTCCCTCTCTCCCCAGGACACTCCTCCCTCTCTCCCCAGGACACTCCTCCCTCTCTCCCCAGGACACTCCTCCCTCTCTCCCCAGGACATTCCTCCCTCTCTCCCCAGGACATTCCTCCCTCTCTCCCCAGGACATTCCGCCCTCTCTCCCCAGGACACTCCGCCCTCTCTTTCCAGGACACTCCGCCCTCTCTCCCCAGGACACTCCGCCCTCTCTCCCCAGGACACTCCGCCCTCTCTCACCAGGACACTCCGCCCTCTCTCACCAGGACACTCCGCCCTCTCTCACCAGGACGCTCCGCCCTCTCTCACCAGGACGCTCCTCCCTCTCTCCCCAGGACATTCCTCCCTCTCTCCCCAGGACATTCCTCCCTCTCTCCCCAGGACATTCCTCCCTCTCTCCCCAGGACATTCCTCCCTCTCTCCCCAGGTTACTCCTCCCTCTCTCCCCAGGTTACTCCGCCCTCTCTCCCCAGGACACTCCGCCCTCTCTCCCCAGGACACTCCGCCCTCTCTCCCCAGGACACTCCGCCCTCTCTCCCCAGGACACTCCGCCCTCTCTCCCCAGGACACTCCGCCCTCTCTCACCAGGACACTCCGCCCTCTCTCACCAGGACGCTCCTCCCTCTCTCCCCAGGACATTCTTCCCTCTCCCCAGGACATTCCTCCCTCCCCAGGTTACTCCTCCCTCTCCCCAGAACACACATTCGCTCATGGTTCCATGCCTTCCCTAAACTTGTTGACTAATAATAATAATACGTTTAATACTGGTAGTGTATGGTTCCTGGCTGCCTGCCTGCTGGCCAGTGCTCACTACACATGTTAAAACACCAGCTCCTCAGTATATTCTAATAACCTTCATTCAGCGGTACAAAAGTAATGAGAATATTTTCAGTGCAACTTGAGATCCTCCCCAGGCGCTCAAGTTATTAAATATTAGATGTATTCCTAGCTGACACTGAAGCTTGAAGCAGTAACCATTCTTATTGCTTGAGATTGTGGTTAATATATGTACTCACCCTGTCTCGGCGATAACTTAGACTCGGTATCTCATACTTATTCATATATCTCCTGTATACACCAAGAGACTCAGTATTTCATACTTATTCTTGTATCTCCAGTATACACCAAGAGACTCAGTATTTCATTCTGATCATGTTTCTTTGTTTACCGCCATGTTGTGTTGCCACATGTACTGTCATACAACTAATATATGATGCTCTTCATCGAAGCATTTAGTGCTCTCTATATCTCGTGTAGTTATTATACAATACTGTTAATTAAAATATTATTTGATATAATTATTATACAAAATTGATGGTGATGAAATTAGTGGGATGAGTTTGAAGTAAAAGTAGGAAACTTGGCATAGTGTGTCCTAATGTTTTGGTCACCGGTGCGCACGCGCAGGGTCCAAAGTAGTTGCCAACTATTCAGTTAAATATACTCATTTTTCTTGTCTTTGTGTTTTAGGACTTAAAATCAGTACTGTATAAAGTATGGAAGTTATACCTCTGATTTAACTATGCGATATAAATGGTAATGAGTTGATTACTGTAAAATGAAAAATGTAGTGAAAATGTGGCAGTATGAGTGTTTGGTCACGTGATAAGAGGCAGCGATCAGCTGGAGACTGTCAACGTTGAGTGTGCCTGACCTCAACAATTGTTTCCACCACTAACTATCCCTCTCAGTCGTGATATATCATCAGCTATCTTCACATACATGAACTACCATCTCTGAAATATTCTAAAGCCAGTAAATAATTTAATTAGATTTTATTAATGTTTTATGATGCGAAATGCAAGGTAAATGTTATTTAAGTGAGCTTCTTGGGCCAATGTAAGCGATGGTAGGTGAGCGAATTATTTGAAAAAATGCGAAGATATGTGGTAGATGTGTGGTGGTGTGTGGTAAGTATAGCAGCTGAGCGAGGCTCTGGTGCTCCTCCACCCACCCGCCTCCAGTATTGATCTGTCCTCAGTACAGAGAAGTACTCTGCGGGATTCATTACATTACATATTAACATGTAAGTAGCCTACTTTGTGTTAAATGACTTAAATAATACACGAAGTTAACATAGCTGCTGTACAAGTCGTGCTAGTTTAGACTTAACATTTACTAAACTTTCGGAGTTCGCTTTGAGGCTCTTAGTACAGCAAACATGTATTTACCTTCATATTCATTAGCATTGAGGCTTGCTATCTTTTAGAAAGTAATATAGCTAATAGTTAAGGTGACAACCCTATGAGGGTTGTCACCTATGAGGGCTCGATGCGCCCTAAGTTGGGTAGTAACCAAGGTGAGTCAGCCTCTTTCTCCCAACAATTACCAATGGCTACATGTTTACTTTCTTTCTCTGCAGAGGTTATCCTTCATGTCGAGACTAACTTCAGTGTCATGGTAGACATTTTGAGTGAATATGGTAGGCGGCAGCATAATGAAAAACCTAAGTTTAGTTATTGACTTGTGTGGGAGGATGAGTTCATTGTTCACCCCAGGCTCTGCTGCTGTTGTTGCTGTTGCTGCTGTTGTGGTAGTGATGCTGCTGTTATTGTGGTACTGTTGCTGAAGAAATTATGTTGTGGTATCGGTGGTGATGCTGCCGCGGTGGTACTCCTGTTACTGCTGCTGTAAGGGTGGTGGTAGTGATGCTTTGTTGCTGTGACGGTGGTGCTTTGCTTCTGTGGCGGTGGAGGTGGTGCTTTGCTGCTTTGAAGGTGGTGGTGCTTCTCTTGTGGTGGTGGAGGTCGAGGTCGTGCTTCTCTTACTTTGGTGGCGATGCTGTTGGGATTGTTGTACTGTTGTGGTTGTATTGGTGGTGATGCTCCTGTGATGGTGGTGGTGCTTCGGTTGCTGCTCCTTTGATGGTGACTTTGTTGCTGATTCTGTGGCGGTGCTTCTGTTACTACTGCTGTAGAGGAGATGGTGATAGTGGTGCCTCTGCTGCTGCTGTGGTGGTGGTGCTTCTGCTATTGTCATGAGGGTATGCTGCTACTGTTGTTGTAGTAGGATGGTGATGCTAATGTTGCTGTAGCGGTAGGGTGGTGGTGCTACTGTTGTGGTGGACTGGTGTTACTATTACTGTGGTGATGGTGCTTGTTGCCGATGCTGTATCATTTTGCTGTGATGGTGGTGCAAAGTTGCTGCTGTAATGGTGATGCTACTATGGTGTTGCCGTGGTGTTGGTGGTAGTGTTGCTGTGGTGTTGGTGGTAGTGTTACCATGGTGTTGGTGGTGGTGGTACTGCTGTGGTGTTAGTGGTTGTGGTGTTGCGTGTGGTGCTTCTAAGGTGGTGGTGGCGATGCTGTGGTGCTGGTAGTATTGCTGATGGGGTGGTAGTGTTGGTGCTGCTTCTCCCGCTAATTAATACATGGGGCGGCGTAATGCTCTTCAGGAGTCAAGGGGTGAAAGTTCTCACCTTGTAGAGTCCGTCACTCACTATTATTGATGAATATGACTCACTATAACGTGTAATCGGTGCACATGACTCGCTGTAACATGCCTCTACAAAGCGGAGAACACCTTATATATTCACTTAACCACACACTTAGTGACAATTCTCTTATATTCGTATCATTTACTGCTTACAATGGCTTAGCGCTTCTTTTTGATTACAATAATACTGCTTACAAAGTGGGAAGGAATCAGCGGCGCGTCTCTCACGTTAGATAGACTCAGTATCGAGCCTTCCGTTGGGTTGGATGAACAACACGAGTGTAGCGCTTTGTTTAACTGTAACAATAATTTGGCTACATGTACAGCTACAAATATTATATGTATAGAAGCAGGCGTACAGGGAATGAGTAGTGCACGTACAAGTCAGCACTGTACAGCTTACACACGTACGCTACACACCAAGAACGCCAGCACTACATACCTGCTTAACATGGTGAACATTCGGTTGTACTGGCAGTAAACAAGAGAGGAGAAAGTTAAAGATTCCATCACTGTGATGGACGGACAGATAAGACTCCATCACTGTGATGTAGAGATAATTCGGATGGATGTGCAGATTTCCCCTTAAAATTCCCTCAACTACAATTAAATACCACGTAAGTCATTGATGCTGTGAAACCAACTCACTGAAATTTTACAGACGATCTCAGAAGCTCATTAGAGTGTAGAATTATATAAAAGGTCAGTATAGTGCAGAGTAATATCACTAGTGGAAATAAGGAAAAGTGGTTGACTATTCAGTTTGTGGAAAATTGCATTTATCTGAATGTATCATTATGTACATAACAGTAAATGAGCAAACATAATTATTTATCAGTTAGACAAGTAGGAATTTGGGACACCTAGGTCGCAAAAAATGTCCCCCTTCGATACCTACCACTGTCATATCCACAAGTTGCTCTGGACCTATTAATTACAAATGAAAAATACATCACCAGGAATGCTGGTAAATATATAAATTTGTGGACTGTATATTAAATTAAAAAATTATATATAAACACATTTATATAACAGAAGGAGAATATATCTTAATCATAACACTCGCCAATTTGACTGAGATTAATGTGTCATGTACAGGACCCCCCTTTTGCCTACATTTATGAAAAATTTACTGACCAGAATTTAAACATAAATTAGACAGCTTATCTGAGGTTCCTGGAGTTGTCCTGTCCTGTCGACTGATACTCAAGTTATGCAGGAATGCACATCCAACAATATCGTCTCCTATTTGAGAGGTGTCAACCCAATTTTAACCTCTAGAGCACGAAAAATTCTTCCCAATGTTCACTAACAGTTGACCAGTTCAAACAGCAATGGCGAGTGTTCTGCGCAGGCGCAGCTTCCCGTTTTCTATGACATTATTAAATACAGTATGGCCATTTATTTACATATAACTACTGTATTTCTGGAAAATATATACAGTATTTTCCACACAGTTGTTTTAGGTTGAATGTACCTAATTAACATCTATTGCGCACCTAACATCTGTCTGCCTTTCATTGTAAATAAAAAAAATGGATATGTAATTTTAAAGGTTTGCTTAGACGGCTAATGTTTTTTGATGGTGAATGTTGTGTCTGTGTGTGACTTGTGTTGTTGATGTACAAGAATGGTATACAATACCGACCAGATGAAAATTAAGACACATGTGCAACATCTGGGTATCTTTATTGTAGACGTTTCGCCATCCAGTTTAAACATCATGGAATCTTGGTTCAGAGGACATCTATGTAACCTTCTTCACGGCTACTACAACTATTATTATAACCCATCCCTTTGAGTATGACCTACTTCCACTGGGGAATCTCGCCTACCAGTGATTATGCCCTCGTCTGCTACCCGTCCCTTTCCTCTTCAAGGGGGGCTCCTTGGCGTGGTGAAGAGGCTCTTGGTCTGAGGAATTAGACCTATCGGTCTTCTTCCTCAGACCGAACCTAATTACCCCCCAATCTCCCCTCCCCTATCCCATCCTCCCCATCCTCCCCTTTTTCCTTTCCTCCTCCTCCTCCCCACTCCTCCCTTTTGCCCTTCCTCTTTTTGTCCTTTGGGATTTCTCCCACAGGCACGCTAGTTCCTAGGTAGAGGAAAGGACACCGGGGTCGATCCCATTCCGTTGAGGTTTCTTGGCGGTGGCGTAGTTTGCCGTGGAATCTGGATTGCCTAGGGATGTCCCGATCCCTCTCCGGTATCCCGGAGTAGCTTTGGGTGTCTTTTGGGCGACGGGTGTATCTCTGGAAGCCACCTTTCGGATTCCGGGGGTGGTGGCTGAAGGAGGTATGCTTTGTGGCGGATATCCGGCCGCCCTCTCTTTTGTCCACCGAGGTAGCTCGGCAGATGTGAGGTTGCTATCCCAGATTGCTGGTTTACTGGCATGAAGGGTAGGGTATGGCACGGGTTCCATGCTGCATCTGCGCTACTAGCGGTGTCGAGTCCTCTTGGGCGCGGAGGGAGATTTCTGGCCCTTTCATTCCTCCTAGGAACTATCCCTCCCCGGTCCCCCCTTTTTTTTTCTTTTTTTTTATTTTTATTTTCTTTTCTTCTTTCTTTTTTTTTCTTAAAAACAAAAAGAAAGAAGTAACCTAACCATGGCAGCCCTAGTCCATGAACCTGGTACCCCCGGGCCCCTTCTTGATACCGCACCCCGTTCTGACCCCGCCTCGTCTTTGGACCACTCTTCAGACATTCCTCATGCCTCTGTACCTATTGCCGGTGCTGTTTCCTCACCTGCTTCAGGTACTGAGGCCTCGACTGACTCCTTCGATTTATCAGACCTTCGCTCTCCTCTGACTATGCTTCCGGCCTCTCCCTCTACGGTGCGGCAATTTTCAAATCGCCGACCCGTTCCACGTCGGACCAACTCTGGTCCCACGCCTAAACGTCAACGACAATTACCTGCTGATGATACTTCTCCACCTTCACCTTCTCGTTCTTCTCAGAAAAGATCGACACGTCCTTCACTACCTTTCCACGCTCAGTTTCAGACTGAACAGTGGACTAAATTCTTCACTTTACGACCAACTTCCTCTACTGCCTATCTTTCTGACCATAGTATTGGCAAGGCACTCCTACGCCATGTTGGTAAAGATATTTCTTTTCATGCTCTTAAGAGCGGTACGCGCATCATTACCGTACAGAATGCTACCCAGGCTCGTGAGCTCTCTCGTCTTTCCCATATAGATACTGTTCCTGTCACCCTTGAAAAACATCATTCCCTCAATTCTTGTAGTGGTACCGTTATTCTGCCCCATACCATAGTTCAACAAAATTTCCAGACATGTGGCACCGACATTCTAGAACAGCTGGAACTCCAAGATCTCCCAATCCTCAAGGTAGACACTTACGTTCTTCCTGCCCGTGGGCGGAGACGATACCCTAGCAATGTGGCTCGTTTAACTTTTGACAGCCGAGAACTCCCATCCTCAGTTTATATAGCAGGACATCGGTTACAAGTTCGAAAGGTGATCCCTACACCACAACAGTGTAGAAATTGCTGGCGATTTGGCCATCCAGCGAAATATTGCAGATCTATCGCCGAATGCCCAGTCTGTGGTGCCGATGACCATTCTAATACGTCTTGCAATCGATCTCCCTCTTGCCTTAACTGTCATGAGGCTCACCCTTCGTACTCTCGCCGTTGTCAGGTCTATTTAAACGAGCGGGAAATCCGTTACCTCAAAGAGACAGAAGGTCTCCCTTATGCCATGGCAGTTTCTCATCTCCGCCTCCAAGGGAGACTCCCACGTGTTTCTTATTCCCGTGTTTCAAAACGTCCCCCCACTTCTGGTATCCCATCTTCTACACCCACCTCTGTGGTTACCTCTCCCATAATCACTCCTGTATCTAATCCTTTTGCTGTCCTCGGCTCAGACGTCCCTACTTCAACGCCTCAGTCTAATCTCGCTTCTTCGAGTTCTCTCTTACAAGCCTCAGTATCGACGAGACCTCGTACGACACCTCTTCCCAATCGTCCCTCTACTTCTCAAAAGTCAAAAAAAGGTCCGGTAACACCTCCTACCCATCTTCCACCTCCTCATTTTACCCTCCCTGTCTCTGTCCCTAGTTCTTCCCCTCTCACTGGCTCAGTTACAAGTGCAGAGGTTCACCCTCCTCCTCGTAATGTACCTTCCTCCCCTGTTCCCTCCCAAGTTTCTTCCTCTTCTGCCACCTCCCAGGTTCCTGTCTCTTCTGTCCCCTGCCACGCTTCTCCAGTTCCCTCCACCCTTTCGCCCCCCCCTACCTTGGTACAGTCCAATACAGTTCCAATCTTTACTCATCCTCCCCCTACCATTCCCAATATTGTCTCCCATACGACATCTCTGAATTCTGAAACACTTGAAGCAATCTCTGAATATATTGCAGAGACCAAACCATCAATGGACACTGATCCACCTTCCGCTCTTTCTCTCTCCTCTGCTCCATCTGCGCAACTCCTTTCTTCACAGCGCACCGTTCCTTCGCTGCTTGAACATTTTCCACTGCCTCCGCATGTGGACTTTTCTAACCCTCCTAGTCCGTAGGAACCCTTACCTGCGGATTTCAAGTATCTTTATCATTGCCATTCATGGCCTTTTTACAGTGGAATATACGTGGCCTCAGGGGTAATCGGGGTGAGCTTCAGATGTTACTCTCCCAGTTTGCCCCTGTTGGTGTTTGCTTACAGGAACCAAAATTACACTCTGCTGTTATTTCTCACATCTCAGGCTATAATTTATTGTATTCTTCAGATCCTTTTCCTGATGGGACCTTTAATGAAAGTGCCCTTCTTCTCCGCACTGATATTCCGTACCATCAGCTATTTGTTCATACTTCGCTGCATTACACAGCAGCCCGTATCCACTTACATAGGTGGTATACGCTCTGTTCTTTATATCTCTCTCCTTCTCGGGCATTATCTATTCCGGATTTTGCCTTCCTTGTTTCGTCATTACCGCCACCAATTCTGTTACTTGGTGATTTTAATGCCCACCATTTCCTCTGGGGAGGGTCTCACTGTGATTCCCGTGGAATTCAGTTAGAGGCTTTTCTTGCCACCCACCCCCTCCATGTTTTAAATACAGGTACTCACACCCATTTTGATCCTCGGACTCATACTCTCTCTTGCATCGATCTCTCAGTTTGCTCTTCCTCCGCCGCATTAGACTTTACTTGGTCTGTTCTCCCGGACTTACATGACAGTGATCATTTCCCAATCATTCTTACTTCCCCTTCATATTCGCCACCTCTTCGCACCCCACGCTGGCAATTTAATCGGGCAAATTGGAACCTTTACTCACACCTGACTGTTTTTAAAGAGGTTCCTTCTTCGTCCTCCATCGATGAGCTTTTACACCTCTTCTCATCCTCCGTTTTCACCGCAGCTTCTCATTCTATACCCCAAACTTCGAGCAGGCATTCTCAGAAATGCGTGCCTTGGTGGTCTCCTGCTTGTGCTCGTGCAGTACGTTTGAAACACGCTGCATGGGGCAGGTACCGGTACAATAGAACCACAGAGCGACTCCTTGATTTTAAACAGAAGCGTGCGATCGCTCGCCGTGTCATCCGTGACGCTAAACGCACTTGCTGGCGAGATTATGTCTCCACCATCACCTCTGCTTCCTCTATGAGTGCAGTCTGGAAAAAAGTACGAAAACTGAGTGGTAAATATTCTCCTGACCCGGCTCCTGTTCTGCGGGTTGCCGGTGTTGATATAGCAAACCCACTAGATGTTGCCAATGAAATTGGCAATCATCTGGTCCGTATTTCTCAGGGACTCCATCTATGCCCCTCATTTCTTTCCTCAAAGTCTGCCAGAGAGTTAGCACCCTTGGACTTTTCTTCTCTCAGAGAAGAACAGTATAATGTGCCTTTTACACTTCAAGAACTGGAGGCAACACTCTCAGCTTGTCGATCATCGGCAGCTGGGCCCGACGACATTCATATTCGTATGCTACAACATTTACATCAGTCAGCCCTTGCAGTCCTATTACGCCTTTACAATCTTATTTGGTCACAAGGAGTTCTTCCACAGCTGTGGAAATCCGCCATTGTTCTCCCTTTCCGCAAACCAGGCACTACGGGACATGAAACCTCCCACTATCGTCCCATTGCTCTTACCAGTGCAGTTTGCAAAGTAATGGAACGTCTAGTAAATAGACGTTTAGTGTGGTATTTAGAGACACACAACAGTCTCTCCACTCGTCAATATGGCTTTCGTAAGGGACGTTCTACCATAGACCCCTTACTGCGCTTGGATACGTATGTTCGTAATGCCTTTGCGAATAACCACTCAGTTATTGCCATATTTTTTGATCTTGAGAAGGCATATGACACAACTTGGAGGTATAATATTTTAGCCCAAGCCCACTCCTTAGGCCTTCGAGGCAATCTACCATCCTTCCTTAAGAACTTTTTAACTGACAGGCATTTCCGTGTTCGGGTTAATAATGTGCTCTCCCCGGACTTTATCCAAGCTGAAGGTGTCCCCCAGGGATGTGTTCTGAGCACAACACTTTTTCTCCTTGCTATTAATGATTTGGCCTCTAGTCTTCCATCAAATATTTGGTCATCACTCTATGTTGATGACTTCGCTATTGCCTGTGCAGGCGCTGACTGTCACCTCCTTACAGTTTCTCTCCAGCATGCAGTCGACCGTGTTTCCAATTGGGCCACCACACATGGGTTTAAATTTTCCAGCACTAAAACCCACCAAATCACTTTCACTAGACGCTCTGTCATCTCTGATCATCCTTTGTACCTCTATGGCTCACGTATCCCTGAACGTGATACAGTCAAGTTTCTGGGCCTCCTCTTTGATCGTAGGTTATCCTGGAAACCTCACATTACCTCTCTGAAGGCAACTTGTCACAGCCGGCTGAACCTTCTTAAAACCCTTGCTCATCTTTCGTGGGGAGCTGATCGTCGAACCCTCCTTCACCTACATTCCACCCTTATTTTATCGAAACTTGATTATGGTGACCAGATCTATTCAGCGGCATCTCCTGCTACTCTCTCTAGCCTTAACCCCATTCATCACCAAGGATTACGTTTATGCCTTGGTGCTTTTCGCTCTTCCCCTGTCGAAAGCCTCTATGCAGAAGCGAACGTTCCATCCTTATCCGATCGCCGTGATGCCCATTGCCTGCGCTACTATGTACGCTCTCATGATCTCCGCAATCCTTCCATTTATAGAATGGTCACTGATATTAGTAGACATTCTTTATTTGTTCGCCGCCCCTGCTTACTCCGTCCCTTCTCTCTTCGCCTTCATTCGCTCTTGTCTTCTCTTCAACTACCACCTTTCTATGTACATGTAGCATCACACTTTTCCCTACCCCCCTGGGAAGTTCCAGCTGTTCGAGTCTGTTCTTTCTCCCTCCCTTGCTCGAAAGCCCAACTGTCTACGGTCGCTTCCCGCTCTCTTTTTCTTGACCACTTTCACTCTCATTCTCATGCCATTGCTGTGTACACAGATGGCTCTAAGTCTTCTGACGGCGTAGGATTCGCAGCAGTGTTTCCGGACAGCGTCGTACAAGGGCATTTACTATCTTCAGCTAGTATTTTTACTGCTGAATTATATGCCATCCTTACAGCACTTATCCGTATTGCATCTATGCCTGTGTCATCATTTGTGGTTGTCTCAGACTCCCTTAGTGCTTTACAGGCTATACAAAAATTTGATACACCTCACCCCTTAGTCCTCCGTATCCAACTTTGGCTACGCCGCATCTTTACTAAGCATAAAGATATTGTTTTTTGTTGGGTCCCTGGTCATGTTGACGTACAGGGCAATGAACAGGCAGACACTGCTGCGCGGTCAGCAGTACATGACCTACCAGTTTCTTATAGAGGTATTCCATGTACGGACTATTTTGCTGTAATATCTTCCCACCTTCACACCCGTTGGCAACAACGTTGGTCTACTATGCTCGGCAACAAACTTCAGTCTATTAAACCGAGTATAGGTTACTGGCCGTCTTCTTATCACCAGTGTCGAGGTTGGGAGACTACTCTCTCCCGTCTTCGCATTGGCCATACTCGTCTTACTCATGGATATCTCATGGAGAGGCGTCTTGCTCCTCTCTGTGAGAATTGCCAAGCTCCATTATCAGTCAGCCACATTCTGTTGGACTGCCCACTTTATCAACGAGCACGCAGAATTTACCTCTGTCGTCGTCTTCGCCCCGCTGCTCTCTCTTTACCTTCCCTTCTCGCTGATGGACCCACCTTTCATCCGGACTCTCTCATTGACTTTTTGACAACGACTGACTTACTCCACAAATTTTGATACTTTCAGCCCTTTCTACTTGTATCTCTTGCTACCCTCTACCCCCGTACTATCCCCTGCCCCGCTGTTTTCTGTAACCTGCTGATCATCCCCCCTCCCTTCTGCCATCCAATTCCCTTGCTTCCTTCCCTACCCTGCAGCGCTGTATAGCCCTTGTGGCTTAGCGCTTCTTTTTGATTATAATAATAATACCCGTCCCTTTCCACCTGACGTTAGTATATAAGCGTCAGCCTTCTTGTTTGTGCTCCAGAATCTTAAAGACTACGGTGTTCTTCACACCAACTCCAAGGCTGAGGGACTGATTACCTCATCTTTTGTTTTCAAATTATGTCCTAGAACTTGTATTGATAAAGCCACTGGATGGCGAAACATCTACAGTAAAGATAGCCAGATGTTGCACATGTGTTGTTGATGTTGGTGAGTGTTGATTAGGTTGATGTTGGTTAGTGTTGTGACGTGTTACTGATGTTCGCTAATGTTGTGACTGTTGGTGAGCGTTATGACTTTTGTTGATGAGTGTTGTGACTCATTGATGATGGTGAGTTGTAACTTTTTGATGTTATATTTGTTGGTTAGTGTTGTAACTTACTGATATTGTTGTTGGTAAATGTTGCTGATGTTCATTGTGGATATTGTGTATATGTAAATACAAACTCAGGCCTTGTATCCCACTTGTGTATTTTAAAGCTACTTCAAAGCGAGGCCTGGTCACAGACCAGGCCGCGGGGGCGTTGCCCCCTAAATCCTCTTCAGGTAAAGCATTCTCGTCAGTGACGGTACTTGGCACTTTGTTAAACTCAGTAATAACGCTACTTGCTGCCCAATTCATTAGCTACACCCTTCTAGTACTGGGTATGTGCTGCTTACTTTTCCATGTTCGATACAGTAATACAGTCGAATTTACCAAGAAACTGCTATGCAGAGAAACTTTGTAAGAGAAGTGTGTGTGTGTGTGTGTGTGTGTGTGTGTGTGTGTGTGTGTGTGTGTGTGTGTGTGTGTGTGTGGTCCCCAGTAATGCCTCTCTAAGCATCACTAATATTTTGCAGATAGAAAGGGATGGTATAAAATAACGACACTATAGAAACATTTGAAAAAGCCCATTTTGTGGAGAAACGTTGTAAATAAAGAATCTCATTACTCCGTTTCCATTTATAGAATATATCTTATTGAAGTGCTAAATTCGTGTTGGTCATTCAATGCAAGAAGTATCCGAGGCTTGGTCTCCCGTTCTGATCGCTTATGCTGTTTGTGACAGCCTTTTGTTTCATATATAACTTTTAAGTAGATCATACCTACTTAAAAGTTATATATGAAACTAGCTAGACTTCATAATTATCTGTGGATGAGAAGAAGAGAAGCAAACTGGAGAGAGAGAGACGTTTCCTCTACAGAAGGGGAAGAATTATCTGAAACACGGAAATAAGCGCTAACCAGGGATGTGGAAAATATTGAGCTTAAGTTAAAGGATTTATATAGGATCCAGGAGACGCAGGAGGGGCTAAAAACTATTAGTGGAATTGAAATAAATTCGAAATATTTCTTTTCATATGCCAAAAACAAGGCAAAAGCCACATCCAGTATCGGGCCCTTGCTCAGACAAGATTGAACTTACACAGATTACAAAGAAATGAGTGAAATGCTGAAATCTCAATACGACTGTGTTTAGCGAGCCACTAATCAGTCTAAAGATCGATAATTCAAATGGCTTTTTTCATGAATGAGCCTCAAAACCCTGTCAATGTATGCCATATTTCTGACATAACCCAAACTCCACTAGACTTTGAGAAAGCCATTAACAACATGCCCATGCACTCCGCCCAGTTCATTAAGAACTGCAAGAAACCTCTTTCGGGTGCCCTAAGTGCCCTATGGAGGAGCATAGTCATGGGTGAGATTCCAGTCACCAAATGCTGTATAGCCCTTGTGGCTTAGCGCTTCTTTTTGATTATAATAATAATCCAGTCACCAAAAACAATGGATCTAACCCTATTCCATTAAGGTCGCAATAGCTAAAAACTGGAGACCAATAGCGCTAACGTCCCACATCATAAAAATCTTTGAAAGAATACTAAGCATGATTGCAGAACATTTGGATTCTCAACAGTTGCACAATCCAGGGCAACATGGGTTCAGAGCAGGTCGATCCTGCCTCTCGCAGCTACTGGACTACTGTGATATGGTTTTGGTTGCACTGAAAGACAAACAGAATGCAGATGTAGTGTACACAGATTTTGCAAAAGCATTTGACAAGTGCTATCATGGTGTAATATCGGAAGCTGCCATAGTCAAGAGCTCTGTTCCACAAGGCACGGTACTCGCTCCAATGAAGGAAAATTCCAGTTACTCTGTTATGGAAAACTGGAGGAAATATAGCTAGTACTGACTATACTACAAGCTCTAATCACATAGTAGAGAGGGGAAAAGTAACATGAAGGACCTGGAAGTGACAATGTCTGAGGATCTCGCCCTCAAGAAACAACAATGCCACTATCACATCTGCGAGGAAAATGATAGGATGGATAATGAGAACGTCCAGAACAGAAGATGCCAAGACAGTGATGATTCTTTTTAAATTACTTGTTCTCTCTACGCTGGAATACTGCTGTGCCAGTCAAACCAGGTGAAATCGTTGATATAGAGAATGTAGAGAGAACCATCACTGCACATATAAGTTCCGTCAAACACCTTGACTACTGGGAAAGCTTGGAAGCATTAACTTGTACTCACTGGAGCGCAGGCGAGAGAGAGAAATCATAATCTACAACTGGAAAATCCTAGAGGGACTGGTCCCTAATCTGCACACAAATATACTCTATTTTTTCGTTACTGTTAGGCTAGGTAAGATTCGTTAGGAGACAACTGCCTCCTGACGTAGCTCTTTGATCTTGATCTTAACATGTGTAAGAGTATGTACACCTATATGTGTAGGCCTCTATGTATATACACGGAGAGTTGATTTTAATACCTAAAGATTAAAGTATTCTTGACTGGTGGTGAACAGGTTTACATGCAGCCTTAATGACCCTCGTTGAGTCGATAGGATTTAAACCCCCATTAACCAGCCAAGCTGGATGTGACAACAGCGCACATTTATTGTATCATTAGCTGTATAGCCCTTGTGGCTTAGCGCTTCTTTTTGATTATAATAATATTGTATCATTAAAGGTGAAAAGGTTACATGCAATCTTAATGACCCTCGTGAAGTCGTTAGGCTTCAAACCCCATTAACGAACCAGTCAGTGATTGCGTCATTCACGCTACGATACGCAAAGTTTTGAGAGTATTTTCTTCCACCTGTAGAGAAGAGTACATTAAACCAAGTGTTTTATAAGGTGATTTTTACTAAAAAATTTTTTGTGAAAGGTTTTAAATGTTTTTAGTTGTAAGTGTTGGGTTAAAGTTGTGTTTTAGTTGTAAATGTTAAAGCTGTAAATATTGTTAGTTTCAAATGTTAAAGTTGTAAATGTTAGTTACTAGTTATTTCAGTATCAGTTGTAGTAGGGTCATGGGAGGGCGTCGTGAGGGAGACCGGAACAACAACAGTAGCGTCACTAGTTGGTGTTGAGACACTTGGATACTAGGTGCTGGGTGCCTCTTGTGCAGGTGGTGGAACGTCTCTCCAGGTGTTGTGCAGGTGTTGGAACGTCTCTCCAGGTGTTGTGCAGGTAGTGAAACGTCTCTCCAGGTGTTGTGCAGGTAGTGAAACATCTCTCCAGGTGTTGTGCAGGTGGTGAAACGTCTCTCCAGATGTTGTGCAGGTGAAACTTCTCTCCAGATGTTGTGCAGGTGGTGAAACGTCTCTCCAGGTGTTGTGCAGGTGGTGGAACGTCTCTCCAGGTGTTGTGCAGGTAGTGAAACGTCTCTCCAGGTGTTGTGCAGGTGGTGGAACATCTCTCCAGGTGTTGTGCAGGTGGTGAAACATCTCTCCAGGTATTGTGCAGGTGGTGAAACGTCTCTCCAGATGTTGTGCAGGTAGTGAAACGTCTCTCCAGGTGTTGTGCAGGTAGTGAAACGTCTCTCCAGGTGTTGTGCAGGTGGTGGAACATCTCTCCAGGTGTTGTGCAGGTGGTGAAACGTCTCTCCAGGTGTTGTGCAGGTGGTGAAACGTCTCTCCAGGTGTTGTGCATGTGTTCTAGCCATTAAGTGGTCACACTAGGAAAACGGTGATCAGTAGTCTCAACTTCCATCCTCACCTTAACCAGGCACGAGGAAATAGACAGAGAATCAAGGGAGGAAAATTAAGAACCTGGTCTAGTGTGGTACTGCAGTAGTTTCACACTAGACATAGACTTAATAGAACCAGAGACCCTGTTACTAGTGTAGCACTGCAGTAGGTCTACTTGACACGACTTACATAAAACCCGAGCCTAGTGTAGCACTGCAGTAGGTCTACTGGCACATACTTGGCAGGGCTTTCTCGAGCCCAAATTTTCTGTTTTTATCTGTGCAGTCTATTTGTGAAGCCGCCCAAGTTGCTAGTTTCCAACACTCAGTTGATTGTTCCACTCACCGACAATTCTATTTTCAAACCAGTACTTTCCCGTATCCTTTTTAATCTGAATGTATCCAGTTTTATCTATTGTTTAGAGTTCTTTTACATTTAGATATCCCCAGCACCCTATTTATATCTTTATACATGTCTTCCAATTGTAAAAATGGAGTATACAGTATCTGTTGTATACTTTAATCTCTTCCCTCATTCTACGTCTTTCAAGAATGCAGGTTTAGGGTTCTAAATCAGTCGTAGTATAAAAAAGTTCTTACATAATGGAATAATGTTGTCAACCTTCTCAGTATACTCTGATGCATTCATAGCCATTGTATAACGTAGAAACCGGAACTACGCTACATAAACTAAATTTGGCCTTAAAAATAACGATATGTAAAATAAACTTGAGTCTTGTCCTCCAGGCCCGTGTTGATGCTCGGTTAATCCTGTTTAAAGACTAGGGGCTACACGAGTCATTAAGGCTACATGTAACGTGCTCATCATCAGTCCAGAATGTTTTAATTCCCGAAATACGGATTAAACTCTCAGTATATATACACTGAGAGACATACACCTCTCGGCTGTCCATGCCCGTGTTTACCTGGTGTATTAGAAAGTTAGAAATTAGAAAATATTGAATTCCCCCAAGAACACGGTATTTGTATTTAAAAGCAATCATACTTTATTTGTAAAAATAATGTAGGACCATGCGTGTGTGCGTACAAGTGCATGCGTGTACAAGTGCGTGCGTGTACAATTGCGTGCGTGTGTACAATTGCGTGCGTGTGTACAAGTGCGTGCGTGATTACAAGTGCGTGCGTGATTCAATTGTAAAGCAGCTGCCTTTTATTGATCACTTTCCCGTCAATACTAGTGTGGTGGTGACATATTGATTGTGGTGTGTCCCTCTCCCAGGGTGAGGAAACTCACTCTACATGGAGCATTACCACAAACCTGAAGCTACATGCTTCTCACTACATGATTACTAGTAACCAGTAACTACATGATACTCTACATGATTACTAGTAACCAGTAACTGCATGCTACTCGCTCTACATGATTACTAGTAACCACATGATTACTAGTAACCACTAACTACATGATTACTAGTAACCACTAACTACATGCTGATCACTCTACATGATTACTAGTAACCAGTAACTACATGATTACTAGTAACCAGTAACTACATGCTGCACACTCTACATGATTACTAGTAACCACATGATTACTAGTAACCACTAACTACATGATTACTAGTAACCACTAACTACATGCTGATCACTCTACATGATTACTAGTAACCAGTAACTATATGGTAAGGTTTTACTCTTTTTGTAATAAAGAGTTCGGGATACGTAAATACACACATTAAAATCAATTAATCTTTAATATAATATAAAAAATCAACTATCTTTGGTCTAGAGGTATTTGAACTAACATCTGATAATATATACATGTTACAATAATAAATTATAATTAGCATTTTACTAAAATAAATAATTCCCGACCCTACACAGGGTACAACTCTTGACACTACTGTGTCATATATCTATATGCTAAAATAATAAATTAAGTAACATTTAAAATAATAAATTACAGTCAACTGCGTTTATCACGACACTTATCCGAGTTGTGACGCTCTTTCTCCACCGTGTCACTTGACACCCTTTTCTCCGTGTAATATACACTTTCGCAACCGTGTCACACTTGACACCCTTGTCTCTGCGTCACACTACCCGCATAGTGTCTTTGTCGAGGCCAGTCACACGACACCCTTTTCGTCTCAGTGTTCCACTACGGTCCTGTGCATATCTCAGTGTTCCACTCCATCATACTTGCTTAAGTGTCACACTACGGACCTAGCCCAGTTCATTGTAACACTCCAACCTTATCTTCATGTAATGTCCCACCAAACAGCATCCGATGACTCCGGCCCACAGTTGATCAGCGTAGGTGGCGAGTCCGCAGACATCACCGGTAGTCCTGTAAATACTCTCTAAGGCCGGTTGACACACCGCTTGCCGAACACCATGCTGCAAGCTCACTGAATGCGGCCGTCAACTGAGGCCAACAGACTCAGTGAGCTGCGGTGAGCGGTTCTTCTAACGCCAGTAGATGGGTACGATTAGGTGTTCAGGTACCTACTGCTTAGATGCGCACCGTGAGGCACTCAGGTACTTAATGCTTCTAAAGCCAGTAGATGTGTACGATTAGGTGGTCAGGTACCTACTGCTTAGATGCGCACCGTGAGGCACTCAGGTACTTAATGCTCTAAGGCCGGCTCAGCAGTCCCCACATTGGGTTTGTTGACGTACCCAGTGGTACTGCCGGCCGGCAGGTTAACTATTTAACCGCTAGTTTGGCAGGGGGCCGTAACACCACTACATGCTGCTCACTCTACATGATTACTGGTAATCACCCCTCAGGGAAGGTTCCTTGATGTTGGTGAGGGGCTCTTGATTTAGGGAATTGGATCTGTGCTCCAGTTCCCCGAATTAAGCCTGAATGCCTTCCACATCCCCCTCCCCAGGCGCTGTATAATCCTCCGGGTTTAGCGCTTCCCCCTTGATTATAATAATAATACTAGTAACCAGTAACTACATGCTGCTCACTCTATATGATTACTAGTAACCACTAACTACATGATTACTAGCAACCAGTAACTACATTCTGCTCATTCTACATGATTACTGGTAACCACTAACTACATGATTACTAGCAACCAGTAACTACATGCTGCTCACTCTATATGATTACTAGTAACCAGTAACTACATGATTACTAGTAACCAGTAACTACATGCTTACTGGTAACCAGTAACTACATGCTGATCACTCTACATGATTACTAGTAACCAGTAACTACATGATTACTGGTAACCAGTAACTACATGATTAATAACTAAATAACAAAAAGGCACAATACCGTGACTGGAACGATACACAAATAACCCGCACATAAAAGAGAGAAGCTTACGACGACGTTTCGGTCAATGGTCCAAGTCGGACCGAAACGTCGTCGTAAGCTTCTCTCTTTTATGTGCGGGTTATTTGTGTAACTACATGATTACTAGCAACCAGTAACTACATGATTACTAGTAACCAGTAACTACATGATTACTAGCAACCAGTAACTACATGATTACTAGTAACCAGTAACTACATGATTACTAGTAACCAGTAACTACATGATTACTAGTAACCAGTAACTACATGATTACTAGCAACCAGTAACTACATGATTACTAGTAACCACTAACTACATGCTGATCACTCTACATGATTACTAGTAACCAGTAACTACATAATTACTAGCAACCAGTAACTACATGATTACTGGTAACCAGTAACTACATGCTGCTCACTCTACATGATTACTAGTAACCAGTAACTACATGATTACTAGCAACCAGTAACTACATGATTACT
Source organism: Cherax quadricarinatus (assembly GCF_038502225.1). Lineage (NCBI taxonomy): Eukaryota > Metazoa > Arthropoda > Malacostraca > Decapoda > Parastacidae > Cherax > Cherax quadricarinatus. The sequence continues at coordinate 59,702 of NW_027195188.1, read as the reverse complement.
AGTAACCAGTAACTACATGATTACTAGTAACCAGTAACTACATGATTACTAGTAACCAGTAACTACATGATTACTAGCAACCAGTAACTACATGATTACTGGTAACCAGCAACTACATGCTGCTCACTCTACATGATTACTAGTAACCAGTAACTACATAATTACTAGCAACCAGTAACTACATGATTACTGGTAACCAGTAACTACATGCTGCTCACTCTACATGATTACTAGTAACCAGTAACTACATGATTACTAGTACCCAGTAACTACATGCTGTTCACTACATGATTACTAGTAACCAGTAGCTACATGATTACTAGTAACCACTAACTACATGCTGATCACACTACATGATTACTAGTAACCAGTAACTACATGATTACTAGTAACCAGTAGCTACATGCTGTACCATCTGGTGGTAAGATGTGCTGCTCAACTGGTGTACGTTGTACCATCTGGTATGTGTTCCACTAGTCACAGCTCCTGGTCCGTCCCTCTTCGCTGGTCGCTACTAATACAGACGATCCCGGCTCCAAGAGCCTTATATCGTACCTCGTGTGTGTACTCATATTTGTACTCATGTTTGTGGTTGCAGGGGTCGAGAGAGAGCTCCTGGCCCCGCCTCTTCGCTTGTTGCTACTAGGTCGCTACTGTATATGTGTACTCACCTAATTGTGGTTGCAGAGGTCGATTCATAGCTCCTGGCCCCTGTGTGTGTGTGTGTGTGTGTGTGTGTGTGTGTGTGTGTGTGTACTCACCTAATTGTACTCACCTAATTGTGGTTGCAGGGGTCGAGAATCAGCTCCTGGCCCTGCCTCTTCACTGATCGCTACTAGGTCCTCTCCCTCTCTGCTTCCTGAGCTTTGTCATACCTCTTAAAACTATGCATGGTTCCTGCCTCCACTACACTTGCTAGGCTATTCCACTTCCTGACGACTCTATGACTGAAGAAATACTTCCTAACGTCCCTGTGACTCGTCTGAGTCTTCAGCTTCCAATTGTGACCCCTTGTTTTTGTGTCCCCTCTCTGGAACATCCTATCTCTGTCCACCTTGTCTATTTCCCGCAGTATGTCGTTATCATGTCTCCCCTGACCCTTCTGTCCTCCAGTGTCATGTGGGTTTGATAACGTGGATGGGGTAAAAATTCTCACTTAGGCTGGGTAGTACGTATAATTAAAACGGAAAGTATGGGAAGCGCCATCAGCCGCCCTGCCTCTCTCTGCTCCCTATCTCAGACTGACCCACCAGTGCCTAGTGGGTGAACGGCATTCAAAAACATGCTATGGTCAGTAGCAACATGAATAACAGTCAGTGATTCACACAGTCGGTTGATAGTGAGTCATCTACTGGTGACTGGTTACTGGTAACTGGTACTACTGAGAGCTCGGTGACGTTAACGTATGTCGTCCCGACATACAGCTAATACAAACTAGAGATGGCAGGTGTACGGCTTGGGCTGATTCTATACATTGTCAAAGTACACAACAATTGAACATTATAACATAAGGGGAATATTGGAATGGAAGCTTACGTAATTGACTGTAATGAAACTGTAATGCATTATAAGGTATATAGCACAACTCATCGAATGAGACTCAACATTGGGATTACGCAACAGAAGTGATAAAAAAATTTGATCGATTGATCTGTATTCATGTGATCTACAGATTCTGAGGAAGAAATATATACAAAGAAAAAAGTGTTTAACAGAAAGGCAGATTCGGTTCACTCAAATCTAGACTGTTAACTCTCAGAATTCGGAGAGAATGCGAACAGACAAAAAAAAAAAAATTCTTGAATACTGATAAGTTGATATTGTAATTATTCATCTATACAGGTTATTTACATTTAACCTCAACTCTGCTAGGGTGAGATTGACATATGCAGAATGGGTGTCATCTCTGGGAGGATCAAACTGTTGCACTGGCTAACTCATGCTGTATTTGAGGCAAATCTGAATTGGTAGTTACAAATGGTTCTTGAGGATTCCTCAATACCTGCCATGTACGTAGGAATAACGACATTCAGGTTGATCGTCTGAGTATCAGAGGTAGAGAGTAAAGGATTAGGAGGATTGTCAGAGTCTGTCACATTAGTCTGGGTTGGAACATCATTATCATCACATACTAACTTCATATGATTTAAATGCGATTCTTTATACTGACCAGTACTAATTTATCTAACCTTATATTTATTGCCAGTGATATGTTCAACTACTCGACAAGGACCAACAAACTTTTGATCAAGCTTTGACATTGCAGACGTTTTGTTAAAGTTAGTCAGTATAACTCTCGAACCTACTTTGATTTTGGATAGTTTTGCTCGAATGTTTGTGACTTGTAAATTCCGCTCTTGATTTATGAAGTTCTTCACGGATTCTTCTAAAAACACTTTGAGCTAAGCTGATACAAGTTGCTATGAAATCATCAGGGTTGTAATTTGGTTTCGGATTAGAATATAGCAACTCATAAGGCAAACGTTTATCTACACCATACAATGCATAATGTGGAGTGTCACCTATGGAAACATTGTAAGCAGAATTTATAGCACACTGCACATCAGGTATAACTTCATCCCAAGTTTCACTGTTGGGATTGATAGTGGCTCTCAGGACATCAAGTACTTTCTTATTGGTTCGTTCCGCTAACCCATTGCTGGCAGGATGATGAGGAACAATGGTGGATTTAGAGATCTTGTACAAGGTACACAAATTTTCAAGAATCTCATTACAGAATTCACCTCCATTATCTGTTACTAGGGACTTAGGCGTGGTATGCCTGTAGATAATGCGTTCTTTAAATGCTTTAGCTACTGTCTCTGTAGTCTTATCTGCAATAGGAACTCACAATATCTGGTGAAATGGTCTACCATAACACACAGATGTTTGTTGCCCTGGAGGGAACATTGGAAATTAGTTAACAGATCTAGCTAGTAGTTGGATACACTTAGATTGGATTAGGACCATTAGCATTACCTTTGTTGCATGCAGACACTACATTTCTTAACATACTCAGAAATATCAGTTGCCATACGAGGCCAAAAGTATTTCAATCTGGCTTGTTTTACTGAACGATCCATACCAGGGTGCGCAACACCTTGTACATCATGAACTAGCTGTAAGGCTACATTCACTAGTGACTGTGGAATTACTAACTGGTATACTCTTCTGCTATGAGTACCCAACTCGGCTGTTCGATACAGTAATTCTTGGTTCATGACAAAGTCACTGATGGGTGCTGGTGGCTTCACAGTCAGAATAAGATCTTCCTGGAGCAGGAATCGAATCACACCAGACCACATGGGATCTGCTTGTTGAGCATTCTTTACATCTTCGGCAGTAAATGGAGGGTCTGCAGTTACTATACTAACATGTCGGGATAAGGCATCTGCGACTGCATTTGATTTGCCAGGTAAGTGTTCAAAAGTGGGATTGAACTCTTGGATAGTCAAGGTCCATCTGGCTAACCTTCCAGTAGGTTGTTTGTTCTGGAATAAAGGTATCAGTGGAGCATGGTCTGTCAAGACATGAACAGGGTACTGGTAAATAATGTCTCGGAAGTGCTTTAAAGACCATACTATTGGTAAAGCTTCTTGCTCAGTTACTGTATAATTACATTCAGCCTTTGTAAGGACTCTGCTAGCAAATGCAACTGCATTGTACTTGCCATCAGTCTTCTGGGCTAGTACGGCACCTATGCCAATAGAACTAGCATCAGTTGTCAGATAGAAGGGCTTAGAAAAATCTAAATTTCAAAATTGGAGCAGATGTTAGCTTTTCTTTTAGAGTTTGGAATGCTCTTTCTTGACGGAAGGTCCAAACAAAAGGAGCATCTTTCTTAAGCAACTCAAGAGGAGCAGCTATGGAAGAAAAATTGGCAATGAAAGATCTATAAAAACCTGCTAAGCCCACAAAGGATCTTACAGCATCAGCAGTTTTGGGAGTTGGAAAATATAGTACTGCAGTTACTTTACTTTGGTCGGTCGTAACCCCTCTAGGAGTGACTACGTGACCAAGAAACTTGATTTCTGATCTGAAAAATTGACATTTAGACAGTTTGATCTTTAAATTGGCTTCTTCAAGCTTACCAAGTACTACATCAAGTCTTTTCAAGTGTGTATCCACTTCTTTAGACATGATTATGTCATCTAAGTACACCATAAGTGCATTAACTATGAGACCTCTAAAGATATTAGTCATGAGCCTTGAGAACGTGATAGGGGAGGATCGTAATCCAAAGGCCATACGGAGGAAGTGATAATGATCTGTAGGAGTGGAGAATGCAGTTAGCTCTTGGCTGTCCTCGTGGAGGGGGGACTTGCCAAAACCCTTGTAACAAGTCCAGGGTTGAAAAGACTTTGTTATCTCCGATGTTTTGTAAAAGATCACCCAGTACAGGAAGTGGGAAGCGATCTGGAATAGTTTTCCCATTTAACTTCCTAAAGTCAATCAATGGGTGCCAAGTACCATCCTTCTTAGGTACTAGGATCAAGGGCGCATTCCAAGGTGAATTGCTCAGTCTGATTTCGCTCAACCTTTCCTCGTACGACATTCCCCTGAGCTCTGGAACCAGCCTTGTTGCAAACCTTTGTACTTTCTCTAACTTCTTGACGTGCTTGACCAGGTGTGGGTTCCAGACTGGTGCTGCATACTCCAGTATGGGCCTAACATACACAGTGTACAGTGTCTTGAACGATTCCTTATTAAGGTATCGGAACGCTATTCTCAGGTTTGACAGGTGCCCGTGTGTGTGTGTGTGTGTGTGTGTTGTGATGTGAGAGTTTAAGTTTTGCGTTTGCTTGTATGTTTTTCTACGAGGTGTGGGTAGTGTTGGTGGGAAGGAGAAAGAGAAAGTGACGGTAATTTGTCAAATAATTATAAAAAACTCAAATTGGTAATAAGGTGATTATAATAAGATACCAGTACAGTCTTCTTAACACTGACACACATGACAATGAACATTCTTCTTTCTCCAAAATTACAGTGTGAGAGCGTAAAAGAACTGTTATACTGGCATTGAAAGGAAGTATTTTGTACATAGGAGTACATCTGTGTGTATGTACACTTGTATAACTCTGTACTTAATTTACTTTTAATACCTATATGAGGAATTGAGTGGCGGTCAAATGTTCTCTCAGTTTCTGGTTCTTGTTTGACCAATGTAGACCAGGTAGACATGTGCGTACGTGCACAGGTGAGCATGAAGGTAACGGTGCAGGTGAGCCTACGTGCACAGGTGAGCATGAAGGTAATGGTGCAGGTGAGCCTACATGCACAGGTGAGCATGAAGGTAACGGTGCAGGTGAGCCTACGTGCACAGGTGAGCATGAAGGTAATGGTGCAGGTGAGCCTACGTGCACAGGTGAGCATGAAAGTAATGGTGCAGGTGAGCCTACGTGCACAGGTGAACATGAAGGTAATGATGCAGGTGAGCCTATGTGCACAGGTGAGCATGAAGGTAGGTGCAGGTGAGCCTACGTGAACAGGTGAGCATGAAGGTAACGATGCAGGTGAGCCTACGTGCACAGGTGAGCATGAAGGTAGGTGCAGGTGAGCCTACGTGCACAGGTGAGCATGAAGGTAACGATGCAGGTGAGCCTACGTGCACAGGTGAGCATGAAGGTAACGATGCAGGTGAGCCTACGTGCACAGGTGAGCATGAAGGTAACGGTGCAGGTGAGCCTACGTGCACAGGTGAGCATGAAGGTAACGGTGCAGGTGAGCCTACGTGCACAGGTGAGCATGAAGGTAACGATGCAGGTGAGCCTACGTGCACAGGTGAGCATGAAGGTAATGATGCAGGTGAGCCTACGTGCACAGGTGAGCATGAAGGTAACGGTGCAGGTGAGCCTACGTGCACAGGTGAGCATGAAGGTAACGATGCAGGTGAGCCTACATGCACAGGTGAGCATGAAGGTAACGGTGCAGGTGAGCCTATGTGCACAGGTGAGCATGAAGGTAACGGTGCAGGTTAGCCTACGTGCACAGGTGAGCATGAAGGTAAAGATGCAAGCGATCGTACGTGCACATATGAACGTGAAGGTAAGATGCAGGCAAGCGTGCGTGCGCGTACAGGTAAGCGTGCATTGCACAATTGAAGGTGAAGGTGAGCTGTGTTATATCCAAGTCACTAGAGTAGTGACATGGTTCTCAGGTATCTAGGTAGATTAAATCCAAACTAGTCACTGAGCCCTGATGAGATGTTTTCAAAGATTCTTAAGGAATGTATGGAAGACCTTACCAGACATCAGCTGGTCTATGTAACACATCACTACAAAGACGTATTGTACTGGATAAGTGGAGAATGGCCAATATTATACCTATTTGCTAAGCGAGAGATACGTTCTTGGCTTCAGATTATAGACTAATCAGCCTGATCTTAATGGTAAGACAGCTGTATAACCCTTGTGGATTTAGCGCTTTGGTATGATGATAATGTGGTAAAGTTGATGGAATTGATATTTACTGATGCAGTTTGATGCCATATTGAAAAATATAATTTGATCGAAGAATTACAGCAGGGTTTTACAAAGAGGCGTTCTTCTCTTACGAATTTACTAACCTTTGTTAGTCAAGTATTGGAGGTGGTAGACCAAGAGAAAGGTATGATACGACCTTTGGTAAAGTTCCACACATGAGACTAAGAAAGTAGCGGTACATGGTATAGGAAAAACTATATCCTGGGTTGAGGCATAGCTAACCAGTAGGTAAAAGACAGTTCTTATTACTGGGGAAAAAATAAAAATAGCCCATTACGAGTGGCGTGCCATAAGGGACCAAGTATTGGGACCATTGTTGTTTACATTCTACACAAGCAATTTATATGAGGGAATAAATAGTGACACAAGTTTACCGATGTCTCAAAAATAGACCACCCCGTAATTTTTGAGAAGAAACTGCTACAGGATGACCTGGATAGATTAATGTGATCGGAGAAGTGGCAGATGCAGTTCAGTACAGGCAGGCAAGAGTAAGATTCTAATCCTAAGAAGAGAAAATAACCAAGGCACTTGTAGGTTAAATAATGTAGAACTCAGTCATTCTGAATGTGAAAAAGACTTAGTTCTAGCTAGTAGTAATCTAAAGTCAAGACATCAGTGTAAATGTGGTCCCAGTAAAGCTAATAGAATGCTTGGTTTCATCTGAAGAAGTATAAATAAAGAAGGTCATCTGGCTATACTTCCGCTTTATAAATCCTTGCTAAAAGGCCTAATTTAAACTGTTGCTCAATTCTGGTCTCATATTACAGAATAGACATAAACGCTCTGGAAAACACCGAAGAATGACCACTTTAATTCCCAGTATCACAAAACTTTCCTACGAAGCTTGGCTGAAGGCAGTGAATTTGCACTCACTAGAAAGACAGAATTAGGAGGGATATGAATGAAGGGTGCAAATGGAAAACAATCAGAAAGGCTATAAATAACGTGTTGAAAAAATCTAACAGAGGACTCGAAGCAATGGATTAAAGTTAAACAAATTTAAATTTAAAAAGGATATAGGGAAGCGATGGTTTGGCAGTAGAGTTGCGGATGAGTGAAGCAAACTCGTAGATAGCTTCATTGAGGTGAGAAATTTGGGTAGCTTTAAATGTAGGTTGGACGGGTATGTGAGTTGGACCTGCCTAGCATGGGCCAAGAGGCCTTCTGCAGTGTTTCTTCAGCATTGTCTTTTCTTGTTAGCGAGGGTGCAGGTGAACATCGAGAGCACATAACACTGTCAAAGTGAACACCTAATGTAATTAACGAAAACTGTCTAATATTAAGGCTACTGCTGCTCCCGTTCTGGCTCTTCCTGATGTGGTTCTTCCCGTCCTGGTTCTTCCTATCGTGGTTCTTCCCGTCCTGGATCTTCTTGTGATTCTTCCCTTCTTGGCTCTTGTCGTTGTTCTTCCCATCCTGGCTTTCCCTGTCGTGGTTCTTCCCATCCTGGCTCTTCCTGTCGTGGTTCTTCCCGTCCTGACTCTTCCTGTCGTGGTTCTTCCCATCATGGCTCTGCTTGTCGCGGGTTTTTTTCGTACTGATTCTTGTGGTTGTTCCGGTTCTTACCCTCCTAGCTCTTCCCGTCCTGGTTCTTCTTGTGGTTCTTCTCATCCTGTTTCTTGTTCTTCATGTCCTGGTTCTTGTGGTTCTTCTCACCCTGGCTCTTGTGGTTCTTCCCGTCCTGGCTCTTCTTGTCGTGGTTCTTCACGTTCCGGTTCTTGTGGTTCTTCCCGTTTTGGCTCTTGTCATGGTTCTTCCGGTTTTGGCTCTTGTGGTTCTTCCCACCCCGGTTCTTATGGTTCTTCCCGTTCTGGCTCTTGTGGTTCTTCCCACCATGGCTCTTCTTGTCGTGGCTCCTGGACATCTTGAGGGTATTAAAGAAGATGTGTTAGCCGTCTTAAATGTGTAGAGATAAATCTGGCTCTTGAAGGTGTTGATCTTAAGCTCCTGGAGTTGAGAGGGTCGAAATATTTTGCTAGTTATCTTGAGGCTGTTGATCTGACGTGTTCTTCTGCCTCTGAAGAACGGTTACCAGTCCACTTGCATATGTTGACGTACAGTGACTGCGGTTATATACCAAGATGCCTCTTTTTTGATCGTCTTCCTCCTGACAGTCTAGGTTGTTGACGTTCACAAGATAAACATCTCATAAATGTAAGAAATATCAGTTAAATATCCCAGAATATATCTGTTGCCATCCTGTTTTAAATAAAATTTGCATCTACAAAACTCGGTAAAAAAAATTTTTCTTTAATACACAGTTCAGTTCAGTTTAATATGTTTATTATGCACCCCACACCCATGCTGTGGGCGGTAGTCAAAAGATTACAAAGGTACATAATGGGTCCAGGGACTGGACCCCAAAGTTATGATAGCTGAACTAGTTACAAAGGTAATGAACTTCAGGTAGATCTGGTCACAATCATGGCAAGTTACAGAGGTAATGAATCAGCCTCACTCCTATACATGGTTACAGTCATGAACAAATTACAAAGTAATGAACCACTGATACGTCCACACCTGGTCACAATTGTAATGAGTTATAAATACAAATATTAAGTGGGCCATACACCCACACTAGCGCGCGCGCACACACATACCAGCGTTAAAAGTGTGAAGCTGATATGAGGAGGCAATGGTGAATAAGACACGTGTGCAGCACTTTAATAACCTTATCCTGATGACGTTACGCTAAACAGTGGCTTCACCAGTTCGGTGCGGAGATACGTGAAGGTGTTGAAAGTGGAGGCAGTAGAAGACCAGGTAATGAGACCTTCAACCTAGATGGTGTTCACCTCCTACCAGGTAACACCATGGTGGTACACTTGCGGGGGACACCTCATAATACTGCAGTAAATATAGTAGACTTGAGACTCAGCGAGTAACACCATTCCACCATCTACCATCATTCTATCATGCGGGAAGAGTGACACATGTATGACGCACGCAACATAATTAACGCACTGTTAAATGACACTACCGGCCGGCTTCTCCTGGGCTGCAAATACTTTGGCAGCCGTCACCATCACCACCATCTGCTCCATTATATTCATGGGGAAGAGCTAAATTTTTGCCGCTCATACATCTTGTGAATAAGAGACAATGAGTTTTGACCAAAGAATGGAGAGGGTCAGCTTTAATTAGTTTGATCAAGAGTGCTTGCTGCCCGTCCTTGTGGGTGCCACTGGTACACTATGGAAAAAGATGTAAGGTAGGATAACAGCTCTTAGCCTGTAAAAGTGATTTGTGTAAAAAAAAAAAAAATCCTCGCAAAGGTTCAAGAAATGTGTAAATGTTTTTCTTACAAATGTCCAAGAAATGTGTCCGTGTTACCATTCCCCCTCCTACACACACACACACACACACACACACACCGAGATGATAACAGACGCAATCTTTCCACCCAGATATCAGATTCTGAGGAAAGATAGAGGGAGTAGAGGGGAAGGAGGAGTTGCACCGCTCATTAAAAACCAATAGGAATTTGAGGAAATGGAAGGAATGGACAAAATTGGCGAAAGGGACTACATAGTAGGTACAATTCAGTCTTGGGGACATAGTCATTGCAGTGATGTATAACCCACCACAGAACTGCAGGAGGCCAGGACAAGAATATGAAGAGAGCAACAGAGCAATGGTAGACACACTAGCTGAGGTGGCCAGAAGAGCTCACACGAGTAGAGCAAAGTTACTTGTTATAGGTGATTTCAGCCACAAGGAAATTGATTTGGAAAACTGGAGCCACATGGGGGTCCCAAAACATGGAGAGCCAAGATGATGGATGTGGTACTGGAAAGCCTCATGCATCAACATGTTAGGGACACTACTAGAGAGAGAGGAGAGGATGAACAAGCAAGGCTGGGCCTCGTGTTTACCCTGAGTAGCTCGGACATTGAGGACATAACATATGAATGACCTGCCAGAGCTAGTGATCACGTGGTTCTGAGTTTTGAATACATAGAGTTACAGGTGGAGAGGGTAACAGGAATAGGATGGGAAAAGCTAAACTATAAAAGGAGGGGGGACAACACAGGTATGAGGAACTTCCTGAAGGAGGTTCAGTGGGAAAGAGAATTGGTAGGATAGTCAGTAAACGAAATGATGAACTACGTAACAACCAAATGCAAGGAGGCAGAGAAAAGGTTTGTTTCCAAGGGCAACAGAAATAATGGGAAGACCAGAACGAGCCCTTGGTTTACCCAAAAGTGTAGGGAGGCAAAAATTAAGTGCACTAGAGGATGGAAAAAGTACAGAAGACAAAGGACCCAGGAAAATAGAGATCTGTCGAAGAGCCAGAAATGAGTATGCACAGATAAGGAGGGAGGCCTAGCGACAGTACGAACATGACATAGCATCAAAAGTTGAGTCTGACCCGAAGCTGTTGTATAGCCGCATTAGGAGGAAGACAACAGTTAAGGACCAGATAATCAGGCTGAGGAAAGAAGGTGGGGAGCTCACAAGAAACGACCAAGAAGTGTGAGGAGCTCAACATGAGATTCAAGAAAGTATTTACAGTGGAGACAGAAAGGACTTGGGGAAATCAGAACAAAGGGGTACACCAACAAGGCTATACCAACAAGTGTTGGATGAAATACACACAAGCAAGGAGGAGGTGAAGAAGTTGCTAAATGACCTTGATACCTCAAAGGGGGTGGGGACTAGACATATCTCCGTAGGTCCTTAGAGAGGGAACAGACACTGTGTATGCCACTAACAACAACTTTCAACACATCCATTGAAACTGGGCAACCACCTGAGGTATGGAAGATGGCAAATGTAGTCCCCATTTTAAGAAAGGAGACAGACACGGAGCACTAAACTATAGACCAGTGTCACTGACGTGTATAGTATGCAAAGTCAGGAGGAGAGTGGTGGAGCACCTAGAAAGGAACAAGCTCATGAACAACAACAACCAGCACAGATTTAGGGAAGGCAAATCCTGTGTCATAAACCTACTGGAGTTTTATGACGAGGTAAGGGAAGACGAGAGAGAGGGGGTGGGTAGATTGCACTATCTTGGACTGCAAGCCTTCAACACAAGGGATTAGTACAAAAGCTAGAGGATCAGGCACATATAACAGGAAGGGCACTGTAATGGATCAGAGAATACCTGACAGGGAAGCAACAACGAGTCATGGTACATGACGAAGTATCAGAGTGGGCGCCTGTGACGAGCGGGATTCCACAAGGGTCAGGCCTAGGACCAGTGCTATTTTTGGTATATATGAATGACATGTCGGAAGGGATAGACCCAGTAGTGTCCCTGTTTGCAAACGATGTGAAGTTAATGAGGAGAATTAAATCAGATGAGGATCAGGCAGGACTTCAAAGAGACCTGGACAAGCTAGAACCATGGTCCGGCAACTGGCTCCTCGAATTTAACCCCGCCAAATATAAAGTCATGAAGATCGGGGAAGGGCAAAGAATACCGCAGATAGAGTATAGGCTAAGTGGCCAAAGGCTGCAAACCTCACTGAAGGAAAAGATTCTTGGGGTGAGTATGATACCGATCACATCTCCTGAGGCGTGCATCAACCAGATGACTGCTGCAGCATTTGGGTGCCTGGCAAACCTGAGAATAGCGTTCCGATACCTTAGTAAGGAATCGTTCAAGACTCTGTACACCGTGTACGTCAGGTCCATACTGGAGTATGCAGCACCAGTTTGGAACCTACACCTGGTCAAGCATGTCAAGAAATTAGAGAAAGTGCAAAGGTTTGCAACAAGGCTAGTTCCAGAGCTGAGGGGAATGTCCTACGAAAAAAGGTTAAGGGAAATCGGCCTGACGACACTGGAGGACAGGAGCGTTAGGGGAGATATGATAACGACATAAAAAATACTGCTAGGAATTGACAAGGTGGACAAGATGTTCCAGAGATGGGACACAGAAACAAGGGGTCACAATTGGTAGTTGAAGACTCAGATGAATCAAAGAGATGTTAGGAAGTATTTCTTTAGTCATAGAGTTGTTAGGAAGTGGAATAGTCTGGCAAGTGATGTAGTGGAGGCAGGAACCATACATAGTTTTAAGACAAGGTATGATAAAGCTCGTGGAGCAGGGGAAGAGAGGCCCTAGTAGTGATCAGTGAAGATGCGGGACCAGGAGCTGTATCGACCCCTGCAACTACAAATAGGTGAGTACACACGCGCGCTCGCCTAGCAAACCTAAGAACAGCATTCCGACATCTTAATTAGGAATCGTCCAGGACCATGTACATCGTGTATGTTAGAACCCACACCTAGGCAAGCACGTACGGAAACTAGAGAAAGTGTAAAGGTTTGCAACAAGACTAGTCCCGGAGCTAAGGGGCATAATCCTACGAGGAGAAGTTAAGGGAAATCGAACTGACGATACTGGAGGACAGGAGAGATAGGGGGATATGATAACGACATGTAAAATACTGAGAGGAATCGACAAGATGTTCCAGATAGGACAGGGCAACAAGGGGTCAAATGCATCACAGGGATGATAAAGTATTTCTTCAGTCAGAGTTGTCAGAAGTGGAATAGTCCGGGAAGTGATGTAGTGTTGGCAGGAGCCATAGAGGCATGATAAAGCTAGCTCATGGAGCAGGAAGAGTGACATAGAAGCGAAGAGGCGGTGCCAGGAGCCGTAACTCGACCCCTGCAACCACAACTAGGTGAGTACACACACACGCACCGATATGTTAGCACAAGATACCAGCTAAATACAATGACTGACTTGTGATGTAACTGTTTACAATCTTGTTACTTTCGATGTAACTATTACTATCCAGTAACTTGTGTAATAACACCAATTCAAGTTCATCAACCCGTCTTCCGAATAACTGTCACTTTTTTTATAGGGTTTACAGCCCATTTCTATGTTAGGCTAGGTTAGATAAGTTAGGTTACAACAAATAAATCCCTGCAATCACAAATGGGCGAGTACTAGTAAGTAGATAGGATAAAATAGTCTACTCTACGGCATGAACAGAAAAGGGGCAGTCACTGCGCACAGCTGTAACTCATATTTCAACGGTTGAAGACTCCGTAAACAGCCACCCATTTAACTGTATTACAACAGTGTCATGTTATCTGTGGTTAAGATTACAAGCCTAAGGGAAGAGATACAGGTGGCCACAAGAAAGTTGAGACGGGTTAGGGTCGATGGAGACATGTGGTAACTCCTCGAAGTAGTAGACAGTTTGATTACAAATGACTACGTGTGCCCACTCAATGTCGTAACAGAGGTGATTGGTAGTTAATTTGTTAATTTTTGTAATAATAGCTCCCTATGTATTAAAAAACTGATATGAAGTATGGATAGGACATGTGGAAAATTGTATTTACTTGGATGTATTATTATATACATAACAGTAAATGAACATTGATAATTATTATTTATCAGTTAGACAAGTAAGAATTTGGGACACCTAGGTCGCAAAAAATGTCCCCCTTCGATACCTACCACTGTCATAACCACAAGTTGCTCTGGACCTATTAATTAAATGAAATATACATACACCAGGAATGCTGGTAAATATATAAATTTGTGGACTGTATATTAAAAATAAATGGTTATATATATACACAATTACATAACAGAAGGAAAATATATCTTAATATCACTCACCAATTCCATTGGGGTCCTTAATCTTGTCCCCCAGGATGCGACCCACACCAGTCGACTAACACCCAGGTACCTATTTGCTGCTAGGTGAACAGGACAACAGGTGTAAGGAAACGTATCGAAATGTTTCCACCCGCCAGGAATCGAACCCGGGCCCTCCGTGTGTGAAGCGGGAGCTTTAGCCACCAGGCTAATACTCAGAAAACCTCACTCTAACTAAATCTATGAAAATAATGCTGGCCAGAATTACACACAAATCTAGAGAGCTTATCTGAGGTTCCTGGAGCTGTCTTGTCCAGTCGCCTGATATCTCAAGTTATGCAGGAATGCATGTCCAACAATTTTGCCTCCTATTTGAGAGGTGTCAGCCCAATTTTAACCTTTAGAGCACGAAAATTCCTTCCCATTACACTAATGTTGTATCCAATTCAAAACCAAGATGGCGAGTCCTGTCTGCGCAGGCGCAGGTCCAGTTTCCCATTTTCGATAACATACTTCTTTTAAAAATACAATATAGGGCATCTATTTATCTATAAATTACCGTATTTCCGGAAAATATACAGTATTTTCCACACTGCGGCCAGGCGGAGGTCGTTGCAAAACGACTCAAATTGCTGATTTGGCAACGGTGGAGGACCTGGGTACATATAGGATCTGGCATCCACACGGCGACATATTACACAAGATTTACTCACCCTTTTTACATTTTGCCATCCTTGTGGAATCCAGAAAGTTTCCCTAATACAATTTAAGGTATCTTGTACCCCACCATGCATTACATTTTTGTGGGCATTTAGAACAATCAGATTTGTTAGATGATAAGTTTTGGGCAGTAAGATAGGGTGTTTAGCATAATCACCCAATTCAGCATTTTGTAACCTACCTCTGCACCTAATTACACTGTTCTCTAAATACAGCCCCAATTTCTCTATTATGGAACCTTTCACAATTTTTCTTTCCATCATCAATTTAATCTCATTTCCATAGATTTCCTCCTGTACCCTTTTTATCCAATATTCAAGAGGATGTGAAAACTTATATGAAATATTCATCTTGTTTAGAAATTTAAACACCAATTTAGTTACATTGATTAGTTTGGGTAAAGAAGAATACCTATTTATATCAATGGCTAAGGGAGGACAAACTATTGGAGCGATGGCAGGAAATGGCAGAAATCGTACACCAAATCCAGTCATTCCTGGAGTGGAACCACAGTCGATGGCCTCCACTCCAAACCAACAGATACAGATACTAATGCCGGAAAAAAATCCCCCCCCAGTACCAACAATACCACCAGTCCGATAACATTCTTCTTTGCAAATATACAGGGTCTAAAGCCAGCAACAAACAACAAAATACCTTTCATCCGTGGACTGCTTGCAGAGGCAAAGGCAATGTTCGCGGCTTTCACTGAGACCCACATAAAGGATCACTTGGACAATGAAATATGGATCCCAGGTTACAACCTATACAGATGTGACAGAGTGAACAGGCAAAAGGGGGGGGGGTTGGCCTGTACATTGCAGAGTCACTTGTTTGCACAGAACTGCTTAATGCCTCAAATGACGTAGTGGAAGTTTTAGCAGTAAAGGTCGAGAACCAAAACCTAGTCATTGTGGTAGTCTACAAGCCTCCGGATGCAACATCCCAGGAATTCCAGGAACAGCTGTTAAAAATTGACCACTGTCTGGAAAATCTTCCAGCTCCTGCACCCAACATCTTGCTCCTGGGGGATTTCAACTTAAGGCACCTAAAATGGAGGAATATAGCAAATAATATTGTTGCAGAAATAACACCAGGAGGCAGCTCTGATGAAAACTCACACTCAAACGAGCTTTTAAATCTCTGCACAAAATTCAATTTAAACCAGCAAATAATAGAGCCTACTAGACTGGAGAATACACTAGACCTCATATTCACTAACAATGATGATCTGATAAGAAATGTCACCATATCAAAAACAATATACTCAGATCACAACATAATTGAGGTTCAGACATGTATGCGAGGAGCCCCAGACCGACAAAATGAGACTAGTCACGAGGGAGCATTCACCAAATTCAACTTCAATAACAAAAACATAAAGTGGGACCAAGTAAACCAAGTCCTAACCGATATAAGCTGGGAAGATATACTAAGCAACACAGACCCAAACTTATGCCTAGAACAGATTAACTCGGTGGCACTCGATGTATGCACAAGGCTTATTCCTCTAAGAAAAAGGAGGAGTAGATGTAAAATAGAAAGAGACAGGCGCTCCCTTTACAGGCGACGGAAAAGAATAACAGAGCGGCTAAAAGAGGTCAATATATCTGAAATGTGCAGGGAGACACTGGTCAGAGAAATAGCAAGCATCGAACTTAAGCTAAAAGAATCCTTTAGGAGTCAGGAATCGCGGGAAGAACTAAAAGCTATAAATGAAATCAAAAGAAACCCAAAGTATTTCTTCTCCTATGCCAAATCAAAATCGAGAACAATGCCCAGTATTGGGCCCCTACTTAAACAAGATGGGTCCTACACAGATGACAGCAAGGAAATGAGTGAGCTACTCAAGTCCCAATATGACTCAGTTTTTAGCAAGCCGCTAACCAGACTGAGAGTCGAAGATCAAAATGAATTTTTTATGAGAGAGCCACAAAATTTGATTAACACAAGCCTATCCGATGTTATCCTGACGCCAAATGACTTCGAACAGGCGATAAATGACATGCCCATGCACTCTGCCCCAGGGCCAGACTCATGGAACTCTGTGTTCATCAAGAACTGCAAGAAGCCCCTATCACGAGCCTTTTCCATCCTATGGAGAGGGAGCATGGACACGGGGGTCGTCCCTCAGTTACTAAAAACAACAGACATAGCCCCACTCCACAAAGGGGGCAGTAAAGCAACAGCAAAGAACTACAGACCAATAGCACTAACATCCCATATCATAAAAATCTTTGAAAGGGTCCTAAGAAGCAAGATCACCACCCATCTAGAAACCCATCAGTTACACAACCCAGGGCAACATGGGTTTAGAACAGGTCGCTCCTGTCTGTCTCAACTACTGGATCACTACGACAAGGTCCTAAATGCACTAGAAGACAAAAAGAATGCAGATGTAATATATACAGACTTTGCAAAAGCCTTCGACAAGTGTGACCATGGCGTAATAGCGCACAAAATGCGCGCTAAAGGAATAACAGGAAAAGTCGGTCGATGGATCTATAATTTCCTCACTAACAGAACACAGAGAGTAGTCGTCAACAGAGTAAAGTCCGAGGCAGCTACGGTGAAAAGCTCTGTTCCACAAGGCACAGTACTAGCTCCCATCTTGTTCCTCATCCTCATATCCGACATAGACAAGGATGTCAGCCACAGCACCGTGTCTTCCTTTGCAGATGACACCCGAATCTGCATGACAGTGTCTTCCATTGCAGACACTGCAAGGCTCCAGGCGGACATCAACCAAATCTTTCAGTGGGCTGCAGAAAACAATATGAAGTTCAACGATGAGAAATTTCAATTACTCAGATATGGTAAACATGAGGAAATTAAATCTTCATCAGAGTACAAAACAAATTCTGGCCACAAAATAGAGCGAAACACCAACGTCAAAGACCTGGGAGTGATTATGTCGGAGGATCTCACCTTCAAGGACCATAACATTGTATCAATCGCATCTGCTAGAAAAATGACAGGATGGATAATGAGAACCTTCAAAACTAGGGAGGCCAAGCCCATGATGACACTCTTCAGGTCACTTGTTCTATCTAGGCTGGAATATTGCTGCACTCTAACAGCACCTTTCAAGGCAGGTGAAATTGCCGACCTAGAAAATGTACAGAGAACTTTCACGGCGCGCATAACGGAGATAAAACACCTCAATTACTGGGAGCGCTTGAGGTTTCTAAACCTGTATTCCCTGGAACGCAGGAGGGAGAGATACATGATTATATACACCTGGAAAATCCTAGAGGGACTAGTACCGAACTTGCACACGAAAATCACTCACTACGAAAGCAAAAGACTTGGCAGACGATGCACCATCCCCCCAATGAAAAGCAGGGGTGTCACTAGCACGTTAAGAGACCATACAATAAGTGTCAGGGGCCCGAGACTGTTCAACTGCCTCCCAGCACACATAAGGGGGATTACCAACAGACCCCTGGCAGTCTTCAAGCTGGCACTGGACAAGCACCTAAAGTCAGTTCCTGATCAGCCGGGCTGTGGCTCGTACGTTGGTTTGCGTGCAGCCAGCAGCAACAGCCTGGTTGATCAGGCGCTGATCCACCAGGAGGCCTGGTCACAGACCGGGCCGCGGGGGCATTGACCCCCGAAACTCTCTCCAGGTAAACTCCAGTAATTTCAACAGGAGCAATATACTCCTTTTGTACAGGCCAATTAGCTTTATTTACCAACCGGCTCGGTCCTTTAAACCATGATACAGCATTTGCAAATTTAGCATAAGGTAAACCTCGAGACAAGAAATCAGCTTGATTCTCCTCACCAGGTATATGATTAAATGTTAACATATGCTGACCCAAACTATTATACTTCTCTTGCATCTGATTAATTTCAGCGACTCAGTTTTGTATGTACACAATTTTACTGTTTCCATTACGCATCCATTGTAAGGATACCTCATTATCAGACCAAATTACAGTGTCACTAATATTTATCTCCTGCAACTTATTTCTTATATAATTAGCTAATTTGACACCTACATAAATGGCTGTTAATTCCAACTGAGGTAAGGTACGTGATTTAATTGGAGACACTTTAGCCTTAGACATAACAAGAGAAATAACACTATTACATTGAAGGTAAGCAACTGCTCCATATGCCAATTTTGAAGCATCACAAAAAATGTGGAGTACATTTTTCCCATTTGGATTGGCCACCTGGTGTGGGATCTCCAACATTGGAATTTTTTCATAATCACCAATTAATTCATCCCACCTGTTAATGAATTCCTCAGGTAGAATTTCATCCCAAGCACATGCTTCCTGAATTAATGCTTCCTGAATTAATAATTTCCCTCTTATAGTAAGGGGTGACACTAAACCTAGTGGATCAAAACATTTGGAAACTTCAGCAAGCAAAACTCTCTTAGTTAATTTATTGGGCATACTGTAATTATTAGGTTTTAACATTAACAAATCTCTCAGTATCCCAATTTAAACCCAATACATTACTACATTTTGGCACTTCATCTCCAGGGTAATCTTCACTTATTTTGTCCTTCAATTTGGACGAATTACTATTCCATTCTCTCAGAGGCATATTTGCACTTTGCATTACTTTATTAGCCTCTCCATAAGTCATTAACAGTTCCTCTTCAGGTG
Organism: Cherax quadricarinatus; assembly: GCF_038502225.1. Classification (NCBI taxonomy): domain Eukaryota; kingdom Metazoa; phylum Arthropoda; class Malacostraca; order Decapoda; family Parastacidae; genus Cherax; species Cherax quadricarinatus. The sequence goes on along the minus strand of NW_027195188.1, from coordinate 40,296 downwards.
ACGTCACACCCAGGAAATTGTCCACATAAAATTGTTTGCTCATTACTTTACTCAATGGACTTCCCATACATTTAAGGTGTGCATTTATAGTCGCTTGAAGTAGGAATGGACTGGATGTAGCACCAAATAATATGCTCCTAAAGCGAAAGGTTTTCAGAGGGCTAAGTAGGTCAATAGGATTCTCAGGCCATAAGAAGCGGGTACAATCCCGGTCAGCCTCTTGTAAACCCACTCTTAGGAAAGCTTTACTTATGTCAGCCGTAAAGGCATAATTCTTTACTCTGAAATTTAATAAGATATCTAATTTTTCCATCAACGACGGACCTGTCATCAAACAGTCATTTAAACTAGGTACATTTTTGTTACTCCTGGCACTACAATTAAACACAATCCTCAAAGGAGTGGTCTTAGAATCCTTCTTCACTCCGTGATGGGGCAAATAGTGACCATAAATTTTGGCTTGCTCAGGAGGTACCTCTTCTATAAATTTATTAATTAATTGTTCAGCAATTATATCATTATAGGCAGTTAACAATTCTGGTGTCTTACTCAGTTCGCAGAGCTGAGCCTTTAATTGTCCATATGCCATTCTGTAATTAGTGGGCAATTCTGGATGGTTCAGTCTCCACGGAAGTCGTACCCAGTATTGTCCAGATTCAAATTTTACATCTCTCAGGTATTGTTCTTGAGTAAAAGAATCGTCTGGACTTTCTTCATTTACATTTATTCCAATGCTGTCTAATTCCCACAAATTATGCACTGGCTCAACACCATCCTCTATGGTATTTGTAGTTTCCTCTAGTCATGAATTATTACGAGGAATCCTACCATACATTACATGGCCTCCTGCAGTCTTCAAAAGGGTGACACCACATTTCTTTACCATACCCTTTACAAAGGAGGCATAATAGTCACTACCTATCAAAATATTTATTGGGCCTACAGAATCATCACTTACCCCAGAAGGTGCTAAATTTACATTGTGAAAGTCTTTCTGTAGCTTTACTTAGCCCTACTGTAGATATTTTCTCTGGAAGTCTATCTACAATTACTGCATTAACACGTTTTTTCTCATTGCCCAACCTGACAGTTACATAAACAGTGTCATACAATTGAGCCCTTTTATCCGAGAGAAAACCAGATAATTTTAAAGTTGTGGGATCTCCCATCTGTACTTTAATACCATCAAGACACTTACGTTTTATGAAAGTACGCTGGGATCCCTGGTCCAATAATGCAATTACAATTTTTGATTTATGCCTTTTATCATCAATTTTTACCTGTAACACAGGTAAGGCTACTTCAGCAAAACCATCATTATTAACATTAGCAGCAATTTTTACATTAGCCACTGTTGTCAGGATTGTCAACATTATCATTATCAACATTATCATATAGACCTTTACACATGACTATATGGTGTCTTCCTTTGTGACATTGATAACAGAAGTTTAATTTGGCATAACAATCCTTTACATTGTGATTACCCAAACACCTGATACAACTGTCAAGTTCCTCCAATCTTTCAACTTTATCATTCCATGAATTGTATGCATTGCAATTCTTAGAAACATGAGTACCCTTGTAGAAGAGACAATCTCTCCTTTCTTTGACTGGTTTCTTATTAACTGGGCTACTCTTAGGAGGGTACTTCTTCTTCTTACCTAGTGGAGAATCATTATTTCTGATGCTTGCTACTTGATATGCACCTATGCAACTCTTTTTAGGAAATGAATTTTGATTAACAACATTGGGATAATTTTTCCCTTTGTGAAACTTGACAGATACCTCAGAATTATTATGTGTTGCATCTTTAAAATGAGTTAGTTGGCTGGTCTGCAACTGCACAATTAATTCTTGTAGACGTAGTCTTATTTCCTCCAGACCAAAATAACCCTTGTGATATTTGTTTGAGAGCCATTCAAGTGTTTTACAGCTTAATTTATTCTGTACCATGGCACTCAATAACCAGTCTGATTCCTTCAGATTATATTTATTATTTCAAGTTTTGAGAGTGCTCTCCAGTTTAACTCTGAACTGCTGTAAACCTTTGTAAGTGTGATCTGGAGATTTTAAATTAACAATGATATTCACTAGATCCAACCTACTTTGTTCTATATTACCATAAGTGACCTTCAAGTCAACTGCTTCCTTGTAAGAGTCATCTACATTGGGAAAGGCTTGTATCAGTATGTGAGCATCTCCTCTTACCTGTCCTTTGAGGTAAAATAATTTAGTTACACAGGCTAGGTCACTCCTGTCATGCACAGCTGCTTTAAAAATTGACCAAAATTCCTCCCAATTTTCTCCAGAATTAAACACAGGCAAACACAATTCTGGGAGTTTTGGCAAAGACATATTATTCGTTGGAACAGACTGACCAGCTGCCTGGTTTACACATTTTAATTTATTCATGGCCTGACTTTTACAAGAAAGAATCTTTTCCTCTAATTCATAATACTGATTAATCATGATCTATTTCAGTCTCATCTACACAGTTTACTAATAAATCTCCTTCATATTTGTTGTAATATAATTTGTATGAATCATATCTATTCCCTAAAGCATCTAAATACAATTTTAAATCATCAGTATTCACAGTTGATTCATTAATTCCAAGCACTTATTATATGCCTTGGTTACATGAACTTTTCTAGCCTGTATTGATGCTTTCTTTACTCTATATTCCATATGTTTGTCTTCTATATTAATTTCCTCATTTTCAGCCATGATGCAATGTATTAAATTCAACTTTATCTATAACACTGATTACAACTTACAACACTGATACAACTT
>NW_027195188.1:0-32500 GCF_038502225.1 Cherax quadricarinatus | reverse complement strand
TTAGATGCTTCACTTCAGGGTGCAGCTACGTGATGCTACTTTTCTGCTTCACTTGGATTTGTTTGACAAGTATTTCTGAAATCATAAACTGCTTGTGTTTTGGTGTTGATCTCTCCTGCCATACACTTTCATTAGATTTTGCCACCGAAGTGGCTAGTTTATTGTGCACCCTCTATACTGTGGACGGTAGCGCAAGAGTATATGGATACAGAAAAGGCCTAGGAACTAGGCCCCAATAGGGTTAACAGGAGTACATCTGGGTTTATATCAGAGTTTACACAGCCAAACATCGAGGCAAAGCTTTCTTTGAGGAAAGTACACCAGCAATGAAAATATAAAGCCGACCATTAGTATCCTCCAGTTTCACAGAACCTAACAAATTTTGCAACTACACAGACTTACTCAAGAAATATTTCATCCATTTCAAACGAAGCATCAGCCATTAACAATGGCTTTCTTTAAAACGCTAAACCCGCAGGGTTCATGTAGCGGCTGCAGAAAAAGCGGCACTCAGATTTAATCAAAGGTAAAAGGAGGATAAGTCTAGTTTGGATGGAGAGTACCTGACCAGCATGAAGGCATCCCTTGCAGGAAATAACCCGGTTATTTAATGCAAAATATTGGTATTCCATTTCGAAATTAAGTGGCAAAATATCTACACACTGCATCAACAAAACTAATCTTTTAAGTAGGCTACACCAGTGTTGAAATTTTGAAACCGATAATAGGCTCTTTTAAGCTATCTTGTGGAAACCAATTTCGGGAATGGTCTGTATAAAATTTAGAAGGCACCTGCACATGCCAAGTGTTCCTAGAATGTGGGCCTAGTTACTGTACACCAGCGTTGGAATTTTGACGTTGATCGGATGAAGCCGCTTGGTGTTACGAACGAACATTATTATTATTTTTTTTTTTGGACAACCAGAGTTTTCCCAATGGGGATACTTAGCCAACCAACAACTATAACGACAGTAACAACTAACGACAACAATAACAATTATAACGAAGACAGCAACAACTAACGACAATATCTATAACTGGTGGGATTCTTAGAGAAGAGTGAGGTAGCAATGATACCAATAGAGGAGGCTGTTATATTAGTATACTGATGCACAAAGACGGAGCTCAGTGCTGGTACGCCTGCCCTTTGCTCCATGTAGATTCTAACTGAGACCTGTGGCCTAGCATGCGCGGATCAAAAGGAGAGTCAAGTGGCACTAGCGTGATATACAGCGGGATACTTTATATAATGGCATTGGCACATACACTACACAAGTATTGCGCCACTGACATAACTACTAAAACACCTACTACTACAACTTGCGGAAAGATTCCACCTTTAAACTAGATACATTTACATACTTGTGCCTCTAAGTATAACTATTGCAGGGCTTTCCTGAAGCATATTGCTACTGTACAGTGTTACAGTGTACCTGAAGCATGTTGCTACTGTACAGTGTTACAGTGTACCTGAAGCATGTTGCTACTGTACAGTGTTACAGTGTACCTGAAGCATGTTGCTACTGTACAGTGTTACAGTGTACCTGAAGCATGTTGCTACTGTACAGTGTTACAGTGTACCTGAAGCATGTTGCTACTGTACAGTGTTACAGTGTACCTGAAGCATGTTGCTATTGTACAGTGTTACAGTGTACCTGAAGCATGTTGCTACTGTACAGTGTACCTGAAGCATGTTGCTACTGTACAGTGTTACAGTGTACCTGAAGCATGTTGCTATTGTACAGTGTACCTGAAGCATGTTGCTACTGTACAGTGTTACAGTGTACCTGAAGCATGTTGCTACTGTACAGTGTTACAGTGTACCTGAAGCATGTTGCTACTGTACAGTGTACCTGAAGCATGTTGCTACTGTACAGTGTTACAGTGTACCTGAAGCATGTTGCTATTGTACAGTGTACCTGAAGCATGTTGCTACTGTACAGTGTTACAGTGTACCTGAAGCATGTTGCTATTGTACAGTGTACCTGAAGCATGTTGCTACTGTACAGTGTTACAGTGTACCTGAAGCATGTTGCTACTGTACAGTGTTACAGTGTACCTGAAGCATGTTGCTACTGTACAGTGTTACAGTGTACCTGAAGCATGTTGCTACTGTACAGTGTACCTGAAGCATGTTGCTACTGTACAGTGTTACAGTGTACCCGAAGCATGTTGCTATTGTACAGTGTACCTGAAGCATGTTGCTACTGTACAGTGTTACAGTGTACCTGAAGCATGTTGCTATTGTACAGTGTACCTGAAGCATGTTGCTACTGTACAGTGTTACAGTGTACCTGAAGCATGTTGCTACTGTACAGTGTTACAGTGTACCTGAAGCATGTTGCTACTGTACAGTGTTACAGTGTACCTGAAGCATGTTGCTACTGTACAGTGTACCTGAAGCATGTTGCTACTGTACAGTGTTACAGTGTACCTGAAGCATGTTGCTACTGTACAGTGTTACAGTGTACCTGAAGCATGTTGCTACTGTACAGTGTTACAGTGTACCTGAAGCATGTTGCTACTGTACAGTGTACCTGAAGCATGTTGCTACTGTACAGTGTTACAGTGCACCTGAAGCATGTTGCTACTGTACAGTGTTAGTGTACCTGAAGCATGTTGCTACTGTACAGTGTACCTGAAGCATGTTGCTACTGTACAGTGTTACAGTGTACCTGAAGCATGTTGCTATTGTACAGTGTACCTGAAGCAAGTTGCTACTGTACAGTGTTACAGTGTACCTGAAGCATGTTGCTATTGTACAGTGTACCTGAAGCATGTTGCTACTGTACAGTGTTACAGTGTACCTGAAGCATGTTGCTACTGTACAGTGTTACAGTGTACCTGAAGCATGTTGCTACTGTACAGTGTTACAGTGTACCTGAAGCATGTTGCTACTGTACAGTGTACCTGAAGCATGTTGCTACTGTACAGTGTTACAGTGTACCTGAAGCATGTTGCTATTGTACAGTGTACCTGAAGCATGTTGCTACTGTACAGTGTTACAGTGTACCTGAAGCATGTTGCTACTGTACAGTGTTACAGTGTACCTGAAGCATGTTGCTACTGTACAGTGTTACAGTGTACCTGAAGCATGTTGCTACTGTACAGTGTACCTGAAGCATGTTGCTATTGTACAGTGTTACAGTGTACCTGAAGCATGTTGCTACTGTACAGTGTTACAGTGTACCTGAAGCATGTTGCTACTGTACAGTGTTACAGTGTACCTGAAGCATGTTGCTACTGTACAGTGTTACAGTGTACCTGAAGCATGCTGCTACTGTACAGTGTTACAGTGTACCTGAAGCATGCTGCTACTGTACAGTGTTACAGTGCACCTGAAGCATGTTGCTACTGTACAGTGTTACAGTGCACCTGAAGCATGTTGCTACTGTACAGTGTTACAGTGCACCTGAAGCATGTTGCTACTGTACAGTGTTACAGTGTACCTGAAGCATGTTGCTACTTTACAGTGTACCTGAAGCATGTTGCTACTGTACAGTGTTACAGTGTACCTGAAGCATGTTGCTACTGTACAGTGTTACAGTGTACCTGAAGCATGTTGCTACTGTACAGTGTTACAGTGCACCTGAAGCATGTTGCTACTGTACAGTGTTACAGTGTACCTGAAGCATGTTGCTACTGTACAGTGTTACAGTGTACCTGAAGCATGTTGCTACTGTACAGTGTACCTGAAGCATGTTGCTACTGTACAGTGTTACAGTGTACCTGAAGCATGTTGCTACTGTACAGTGTACCTGAAGCATGTTGCTACTGTACAGTGTTACAGTGTACCTGAAGCATGCTGCTACTGTACAGTGTTACAGTGTACCTGAAGCATGCTGCTACTGTACAGTGTACCTGAAGCATGCTGCTACTGTACAGTGTTACAGTGTACCTGAAGCATGCTGCTACTGTACAGTGTTACAGTGTACCTGAAGCATGCTGCTACTGTACAGTGTACCTGAAGCATGTTGCTACTGTACAGTGTTACAGTGTACCTGAAGCATGCTGCTACTGTACAGTGTACCTGAAGCATGTTGCTATTGTACAGTGTTACAGTGTACCTGAAGCATGCTGCTACTGTACAGTGTACCTGAAGCTTGCTGCTACTGTACAGTGTTACAGTGTACCTGAAGCATGCTGCTACTGTACAGTGTTACAGTGTACCTGAAGCATGCTGCTACTGTACAGTGTACCTGAAGCATGCTGCTACTGTACAGTGTTACAGTGTACCTGAAGCATGCTGCTACTGTACAGTGTTACAGTGTACCTGAAGCATGCTGCTACTGTAGTGTTACAGTGTACCTGAAGCATGTTGCTACTGTACAGTGTTACAGTGTACCTGAAGCATGTTGCTACTGTACAGTGTTACAGTGTACCTGAAGCATGTTGCTACTGTACATTGTACCTGAAGCATGTTGCTACTGTACAGTGTACCTGAAGCATGTTGCTACTGTACAGTGTACCTGAAGCATGTTGCTACTGTACAGTGTTACAGTGTACCTGAAGCATGTTGCTACTGTACAGTGTACCTGAAGCATGTTGCTACTGTACAGTGTTACAGTGTACCTGAAGCATGTTGCTACTGTACAGTGTACCTGAAGCATGTTGCTACTGTACAGTGTTACAGTGTACCTGAAGCATGTTGCTACTGTACAGTGTTACAGTGTACCTGAAGCATGTTGCTACTGTACAGTGTTACAGTGTACCTGAAGCATGCTGCTACTGTACAGTGTTACAGTGTACCTGAAGCATGTTGCTACTGTACAGTGTTACAGTGTACCTGAAGCATGTTGCTACTGTACAGTGTTACAGTGTACCTGAAGCATGCTGCTACTGTACAGTGTACCTGAAGCATGCTGCTACTGTACAGTGTTACAGTGTACCTGAAGCATGTTGCTACTGTACAGTGTTACAGTGTACCTGAAGCATGTTGCTACTGTACAGTGTTACAGTGTACCTGAAGCATGTTGCTATTGTACAGTGTTACAGTGTACCTGAAGCATGTTGCTACTGTACAGTGTTACAGTGTACCTGAAGCATGCTGCTACTGTACAGTGTTACAGTGTACCTGAAGCATGTTGCTACTGTACAGTGTTACAGTGTACCTGAAGCATGTTGCTACTGTACAGTGTTACAGTGTACCTGAAGCATGCTGCTACTGTACAGTGTACCTGAAGCATGTTGCTACTGTACAGTGTTACAGTGTACCTGAAGCATGTTGCTACTGTACAGTGTTAGTGTACCTGAAGCATGCTGCTACTGTACAGTGTTACAGTGTACCTGAAGCATGTTGCTACTGTACAGTGTTAGTGTACCTGAAGCATGCTGCTACTGTACAGTGTTACAGTGTACCTGAAGCATGTTGCTACTGTACAGTGTACCTGAAGCATGTTGCTACTGTACAGTGTTACAGTGTACCTGAAGCATGTTGCTACTGTACAGTGTACCTGAAGCATGTTGCTACTGTACAGTGTACCTGAAGCATGTTGCTATTGTACAGTGTTACAGTGTACCTGAAGCATGTTGCTACTGTACAGTGTTACAGTGTACCTGAAGCATGTTGCTACTGTACAGTGTACCTGAAGCATGTTGCTATTGTACAGTGTTACAGTGTACCTGAAGCATGTTGCTACTGTACAGTGTTACAGTGTACCTGAAGCATGTTGCTACTGTACAGTGTACCTGAAGCATGTTGCTATTGTACAGTGTTACAGTGTACCTGAAGCATGTTGCTACTGTACAGTGTTACAGTGTACCTGAAGCATGCTGCTACTGTACAGTGTTACAGTGTACCTGAAGCATGTTGCTACTGTACAGTGTTACAGTGTACCTGAAGCATGCTGCTACTGTACAGTGTTACAGTGTACCTGAAGCATATTGCTACTGTACAGTGTTGCAGTGTACCTGAAGCATGTTGCTATTGTACAGTGTTACAGTGTACCTGAAGCATGTTGCTACTGTACAGTGTTACAGTGTACCTGAAGCATGTTGCTACTGTACAGTGTTACAGTGTACCTGAAGCATGTTGCTACTGTACAGTGTTACAGTGTACCTGAAGCATGTTGCTACTGTACAGTGTTAGTGTACCTGAAGCATGTTGCTACTGTACAGTGTACCTGAAGCATGCTGCTACTGTACAGTGTTACAGTGTACCTGAAGCATGTTGCTACTGTACAGTGTTACAGTGTACCTGAAGCATGCTGCTACTGTACAGTGTACCTGAAGAATGTTGCTACTGTACAGTGTTACAGTGTACCTGAAGCATGTTGCTACTGTACAGTGTACCTGAAGCATGTTGCTATTGTACAGTGTTACAGTGTACCTGAAGCATGTTGCTACTGTACAGTGTTAGTGTACCTGAAGCATGTTGCTACTGTACAGTGTTACAGTGTACCTGAAGCATGTTGCTACTGTACGGTGTTACAGTGTACCTGAAGCATGTTGCTACTGTACAGTGTTAGTGTACCTGAAGCATGTTGCTACTGTACAGTGTTACAGTGTACCTGAAGCATGTTGCTACTGTACAGTGTTACAGTGTACCTGAAGCATGTTGCTACTGTACAGTGTTACAGTGTACCTGAAGCATGTTGCTACTGTACAGTGTACCTGAAGCATGCTGCTACTGTACAGTGTTACAATGTACCTGATGCATGTTGCTACTGTACAGTGTTACAGTGTACCTGAAGCATGTTGCTACTGTACAGTGTTACAGTGTACCTGAAGCATGCTGCTACTGTACAGTGTTACAGTGTACCTGAAGCATGTTGCTACTGTACAGTGTTACAGTGTACCTGAAGCATGTTGCTACTGTACAGTGTTACAGTGTACCTGAAGCATGTTGCTACTGTACATTGTACCTGAAGCATGTTGCTACTGTACAGTGTTACAGTGTACCTGAAGCATGTTGCTATTGTACAGTGTTACAGTGTACCTGAAGCATGTTGCTATTGTACAGTGTTACAGTGTACCTGAAGCATGTTGCTACTGTACAGTGTACCTAAAGCATGTTGCTACTGTACAGTGTTACAGTGTACCTGAAGCATGTTGCTACTGTACAGTGTTACAGTGTACCTGAAGCATGTTGCTACTGTACAGTGTTACAGTGTACCTGAAGCATGCTGCTGCTTTACAGTGTTACAGTGTACATGAAGGATGTTGCTGCTATACAGTGTTACAGTGTACATGAAGGATGTTGCTGCTGTACAGTGTTACAGTGTACATGGAGGATGTTGCTGCTATACAGTGTTACAGTGTACATGAAGGATGTTGCTGCTGTACAGTGTTACAGTGTACATGAAGGATGTTGCTGCTGTACAGTGTTACAGTGTACATGAAGGATGTTGCTGCTGTACAGTGTTAGTGTACATGAAGGATGTTGCTGCTGTACAGTGTTAGTGTACATGAAGGATGTTGCTGCTGTACAGTGTTACAGTGTACATGGAGGATGTTGCTGCTATACAGTGTTACAGTGTACATGAAGGATGTTGCTGCTATACAGTGTTAGTGTACATGAAGGATGTTGCTGCTATACAGTGTTACAGTGTACATGAAGGATGTTGCTGCTGTACAGTGTTACAGTGTACATGAAAGATGTTGCTGCTATACAGTGTTACAGTGTACATGAAGGATGTTGCTGCTATTCAGTGTTACAGTGTACATGAAGGATGTTGCTGCTATACAATGTTACAGTGTACATGAAGGATGTTGCTGCTGTACAGTGTTACAGTGTACATGAAGGATGTTGCTGCTGTAGTGTTACAGTGTACATGGAGGATGTTGGTGCTATACAGTGTTACAGTGTACATGAAGGATGTTGCTGCTGTACAGTGTTACAGTGTACATGAAGGATGTTGCTGCTGTACAGTGTTACAGTGTACATGAAGGATGTTGCTGCTGTACAGTGTTACAGTGTACATGGAGGATGTTGCTGCTATACAGTGTTACAGTGTACATGAAGGATGTTGCTGCTATACAGTGTTACAGTGTACATGAAGGATGTTGCTGCTGTACAGTGTTACAGTGTACATGAAGGATGTTGCTGCTGTAGTGTTACAGTGTACATGGAGGATGTTGCTGCTATACAGTGTTACAGTGTACATGGAGGATGTTGGTGCTATACAGTGTTACAGTGTACATGAAGGATGTTGCTGCTATACAGTGTTACAGTGTACATGGAGGATGTTGCTGCTATACAGTGTTACAGTGTACATGAAGGATGTTGCTGCTATACAGTGTTACAGTGTACATGGAGGATGTTGCTGCTATACAGTGTTACAGTGTACATGGAGGATGTTGGTGCTATACAGTGTTACAGTGTACATGAAGGATGTTGCTGCTTTACAGTGTTACAGTGTACATGGAGGATGTTGGTGCTATACAGTGTTACAGTGTACATGAAGGATGTTGCTGCTATACAGTGTTACAGTGTACATGGAGGATGTTGCTGCTATACAGTGTTACAGTGTACATGAAGGATGTTGGTGCTATACAGTGTTACAGTGTACATGAAGGATGTTGCTGCTATACAGTGTTACAGTGTACATGAAGGATGTTGGTGCTATACAGTGTTACAGTGTACATGAAGGATGTTGGTGCTATACAGTGTTACAGTGTACATGAAGGATGTTGCTGCTATACAGTGTTACAGTGTACATGAAGGATGTTGCTGCTATACAGTGTTACAGTGTACATGGAGGATGTTGGTGCTATACAGTGTTACAGTGTACATGAACGATGTTGGTGCTATACAGTGTTACAGTGTACATGAAGGATGTTGCTGCTATACAGTGTGACAGTGTACATGGAGGATGTTGCTGCTATACAGTGTTACAGTGTACATGAAGGATGTTGGTGCTATACAGTGTTACAGTGTACATGAAGGATGTTGCTGCTATACAGTGTTAGTGTAAATGAAGGATGTTGGTGCTATACAGTGTTACAGTGTACATGAAAGATGTTGCTGCTATACAGTGTTACAGTGTACATGAAGGATGTTGCTGCTATACAGTGTTACAGTGTACATGGAGGATGTTGCTGCTATACAGTGTTACAGTGTACATGAAGGATGCTGCTATACAGTGTTACAGTGTACATGAAGGATGTTGGTGCTATACAGTGTTACAGTGTACATGAAGGATGTTGCTGCTATACAGTGTTACAGTGTACATGAAGGATGCTGCTATACAGTGTTACAGTGTACATGAAGGATGTTGCTGCTGTACAGTGTTACAGTGTACATGAAGGATGTTGCTGCTATACAGTGTTACAGTGTACATGAAGGATGTTGCTGCTGTACAGTGTTACAGTGTACATGGAGGATGTTGCTGCAATACAGTGTTACAGTGTACATGAAGGATGTTGCTGCTATACAGTGTTACAGTGTACATGAAGGATGTTGCTGCTATACAGTGTTACAGTGTACATGGAGGATGTTGCTGCTGTACAGTGTTACAGTGTACATGAAGGATGTTGCTGCTATACAGTGTTACAGTGTACATGAAGGATGCTGCTATACAGTGTTACAGTGTACATGAAGGATGTTGGTGCTATACAGTGTTACAGTGTACATGAAGGATGTTGCTGCTGTACAGTGTTACAGTGTACATGAAGGATGTTGGTGCTATACAGTGTTACAGTGTACATGAAGGATGTTGCTGCTATACAGTGTTACAGTGTACATGAAGGATGTTGGTGCTATACAGTGTTACAGTGTACATGAAGGATGTTGCTATACAGTGTTACAGTGTACATGAAGGATGTTGGTGCTATACAGTGTTACAGTGTACATGAAGGATGTTGGTGCTATACAGTGTTACAGTGTACATGAAGGATGCTGCTATACAGTGTTACAGTGTACATGAAGGATGTTGCTGCTATACAGTGTTACAGTGTACATGAAGGATGCTGCTATACAGTGTTACAGTGTACATGAAGGATGTTGGTGCTATACAGTGTTACAGTGTACATTAAGGATGTTGGTGCTATACAGTGTTACAGTGTACATGAAGGATGTTGCTGCTGTACAGTGTTACAGTGTACATGGAGGATGTTGCTGCTGTACAGTGTTACAGTGTACATGAAGGATGTTGCTGCTGTACAGTGTTACAGTGTACATGAAGGATGTTGCTGCTGTACAGTGTTACAGTGTACATGAAGGATGTTGCTGCTGTACAGTGTTACAGTGTACATGGAGGATGTTGCTGCTGTACAGTGTTACAGTGTACATGAAGGATGTTGCTGCTGTACAGTGTTACAGTGTACATGAAGGATGTTGCTGCTATACAGTGTTAGTGTACATGAAGGATGTTGCTGCTATACAGTGTTACAGTGTACATGGAGGATGTTGCTGCTCTACAGTGTTACAGTGTACATGAAGGATGTTGCTGCTGTACAGTGTTACAGTGTACATGAAGGATGTTGATGCTATACAGTGTTACAGTGTACATGAAGGATGTTGCTGCTGTACAGTGTTACAGTATACATGAAGGATGTTGCTGCTGTACAGTGTTACAGTATACATGAAGGATGTTGCTGCTGTACAGTGTTACAGTATACATGAAGGATGTTGCTGCTGTACAGTGTTACAGTATACATGAAGGATGTTGATGCTGTACAGTGTTACAGTGTACATGAAGGATGCTGCTGTACAGTGTTACAGTGTACATGAAGGATGTTGATGCTGTACAGTGTTACAGTGTACATGAAGGATGTTGCTGTACAGTGTTACAGTGTACATGAAGGACGCTGCTGTACACTGTTACTGGCATTACCTTCACCTTGTGACGTCATACACTAAAGTGCGCAGCGCACTTTTTTTCACGTGACGTGAAGTGCGCCAAGGTTACTCTTTTTTTTATTTTTTATATTTTTCATTATTTCCGAGTAGAAGTTGAGGTGACTGAGGAGCTGTGACTCGACCCCTTTAACCACATATACGTAGATGAATACACACACAAACAGTAATACACAGATGTTTACAATAAGATCACAGCAAAGACGTGATATCACGGTATGCAGAGCAACCACTGTGAAAAAAAAAAACAGTGAACTTCCAATCACTTTCGTGATTTCTCACATTTTCAAGGAACTATAAAAATATAGAATAGCTGAAGGCTTATAAGGCCGAGATAACACCTCACCTTTGTACACAGATGTATGTATGTGTGTGTGTTAAGAGAACTGAAACTACCCACATCATTAACATTGATGCTCTAATGAACATGCATCAATGCTAAGCCAGTCATTCTTTCCTAGGTGATGTATAACACCGGGGCAGTTAGTTGATAATGTTTCGCCAGTCAGTGTAATGAACTGATCAAGTTACTGGCTGGCGAAATATCTTAATAGTTCAAATAGATTTTGTACATGTCTTTTTCATCAAATTATCGGTATTATTTATCATTATGTAAATACCTCTACACTTTCTTCATTGTTTTGTACTCTGCTGAAGAGGACCTCAGCTGGAGGTTGAAATGTACATTCTTCCTCGTTTTTGTTTCCTGTGGGATTTCTTCTTTCACGAACAATGTAGTTTGTCTCCTGGTCAGACCTACCTGGAGTTCATTACCTTTGTAAATTGTGAATTCATTACCTCTGTAACTTGCTCAGCTATCAAAACTTTGAGGTCCAGTCCCTGGACCCATTATGTACCTCTGTAATCTTTTGACTACCGCCCACAGGATGGGTATGGGGTGCATAATAAACATATTAAACTAACTCCTGGTCTTGTTGAAGAAGTAGGTGGTAGTGCAAGCTCACTGTAGGAACGCTCACTTCTTGACACTACACAATTTTTATTGCACTGCAAATGTTTGACTAATCCATTGAATTACATTGCTGTATCAGGAAGCATACTTGCAGCAGATACTCTGCGGAGTACTGTATCTGGAAGCATATTTGCAACACGTACTGTCCATAGTATTGGTTTAACTATAAGTGAGCTTGTGTCTTCACTATGAAGGATCTTCCTAGCCAAAGTCTGTGTTACAGAGCACAAGCACAGTGAATACAAAATATACTCTCAGCGCAGAGGAAATGTATCATCACAATACCATGCAATTCTGACAAGATGACGAATTACACGTTTCACTACTTGGGTATCTTTATTTGAAGACTGAGGGTCTGATTACCTCGTCTTCCACTGTCGTTACTGTATAGTTCTGCAAAGATAAGTGACTGATTACTTTATCTTCTGAATTGAAAACAGCCACTGGTTGGCGAAACGACTTCAAATGTAGATACACAGGTGTTGCACATGTGTTGTCTCTTCACACGGGGGAATGTGGACAAGTTTATCGTAGCGTTGGAAGCAACACACCTCAAAACCTCTGGTGTTCCTAGGGAATATGTACAAGTTTATCGTAGTGTTGGAAGCAACACACTTAAAAATCTGGTGTTCCTACCTTACCTCACAGGAAATTTGAGAGAAATGCTTGGCAGTCAAGGGGTCTCAGCTGCAGTATGACTGATTGTAAATGACGTTTTAACCCAGGCCAATTCCTAAAAAATAAAAGCCAACAGTATCCTCTCTACTCTAGATGATAAAACTCTCGCATGAGACTAAGTGATAACAGACAGTGAAGAAACCAGGAGGGCAGAGAGTGAAGAAATTAGGAGGGGTGCCACTTACCTCATATAAAGACTATATAATCCACGGGCTTCGGAGCTAGAGCACAGCCCTCAACATCATTGGACAGGATCGGAGGAGGAGTGCTGGATCATATCTTCTCTCTCCTAAAGTCTTCCAGGCTAACACATTTCATTACTCATGTATGCAAAACATTATGTGCGATCCACTATAACAGGTGTGTTCTCACAATGTAACTAGCATGTAGAGTAGGGTAGTCGCACACTGCAGGTGTTTCCAAGTTTGTTTAATAAGAAACAAGAAGCTTGAAGGGGAAGTGGAGCCTATGCGAGCAGGCTGTGTATGTATGAACAGGTTGTAGTATATCAAGATATGCGTGCTTGAGCAGGCTGTGTATGTCTAAGCAGGTTGTAGTATACAAGCTGTGCATTTGTAAGCAGGCTTTGGTCGAGCTGGTTGTGATATAGCAGGTTGTGTTTGTGTGAGCAGGCTATATGAGCAGGCTGTATGAGCAGGCTGGCGAGGCCTTGCAGAGTGAAGGTTGCTCATCAAGGCTGTACCTCCCTCCTGACTAACTGCACTTGGTGGAGGTGGTAATATTGGGGTGAAGTGTTGGGGTAAATGAGGGAGAGGAAGGGAAGGAGAGGAACAGGACGAGGTAGTTGTTTTATTCACGTCATTAGATACGGCACGAATACCTTTCACACAACACTTGAATATTTCCAGCAGGTCTGGATTTTCACAGGATATAATTTCCAGCAGATCTGGAGTCACAGAGCAGGTCCAGCTGGTCTTGAGTATCCTTCCCTGGATGTGGCCTACAGCAGCTTGTAAGACGCAAGTACCAAGTGGTACTGCTAGGTGGACAGGGGAAGGGGCAGCAGCGGTGCAGGGATACTTGACCATGTATTTCTCAGTGCTTGGAAATCTAACCCGTGATCCTGCCATTGTGATTCGAATGCTTTACCCAGTGTTAGCTTGATGTTATTTACCCAATGCCCATGGTGTGGGGCGGTAGTCGGAGGATTAACGTGGCGCATGTGTCCAGGGACTCGACCCCAACATTTCTTTGTCAACCATGGTACACTGGTAATGAAATATTACCAAACCTGTTGGATTCAGAATAGTGGCAATGAGTTTACGAGGTCATGAATTCAGTGAAAAAACTATACAATGTAGTTATGGTGTATTTACGAGTTATTTTTTATAGGCAGACTGTATTTTTCGAGAATGGCTTTTAATATGCCACTGTGGATCATTATTTTTACATTTCTTGAGCATTTTTGAGAGAGAGTTGTCTCTTTTTTTTTTATGGCGCAGGATGTGACAGTAGTTCTGACAAAGTTTACATTTATTATGCCTACATCAGCTGGTGGTGCGGTCTCCCGGAAGTACCTGTTGCCCAGCTGAATCCCGGCAGTGGTAACATCCAAGAGCTTGATTTTGTTGGATGCACCATAGTCATGTGGCTCCTCCTGCGTGATATGGACTGACTGGTATCAGTCTCCCTCGGTCTCTAAGTTAATTAATTAAATTGAAATTGTTTCGTATTATCCTCAAACCCCTCAAGGGAGGTCTTCCTTGACGCTGGTGAGGGGCTCTTGATCTTACGAATTGAATCTGTGCTCCGGTTCCTTGAATTGAGCATGAATATCTTCCATCCCCCCTCCCTACTTGCGCTGTATAATCCTACGGGTTTAGCCCTCCCCCATGATTATAATAATAATTATCCTCAAACTGTTAGTTGACAGCCCTTAGTTGTAATTTACTTTCTCTTTCAAGGCATACGTCTTAGCCAGTTAATAATAATATATCTTTATACATGTACAAGGTATACAGGCCTAGCTGACATTAATGACAGCAGAACATTTCTGGCAAATTAGGTCAGTTTTGTCCCAGGATGCGACCCATACCAGCCTACTAACACCCAGGTACCCATTTTACTGATAGATGAACATGGACAGCAGGTGTCTTATGAAAACACGTCCTTATGTTTTCCAGCCGTACCTGGGATCGACCCCCGGACCTCAGCGCGTGTGAGCTGAGTGCGTTAGCAATCGAGCTACGGGACAGTTTCATCATGAGTTTGAAGGCCAGTTTGAGAGGAAATCCACAGGTGTACAGTGACTCGACTTTTATGTTCTTACTCTGTTAGTGGGATGGATTGTGAAGGACCTGCCTAGTATGGGCCAAGAGGCCTGCTTCAATGTTCCTCCTTTCTTATGTTCTTAAGAGTAGTGAGGAAGAGGAAAGGGTGGTAGTGAGGAAAAGGAAGTGGGGGGGGGGGGGCTGTTTAGTGGGAAGCAAAGGGTTTGCAATACTTGGGTGAGGGTGAATGTGTCTTGTTACACTGTTAGTGTGGGTGCTAATAAGAAGACTGGAAGGACTTACTGCTGAGAGCAATTTCTGTGATAGACTTTGGTAAGTACTGTATTGTGGTTATGGTAAGGTATGGCAAAGTAATTGTTTATATATTAGGTGATCAGAGAGAGGTGTACGCTAATTCCTAGGATCGAGAGCCCTTCACCAGCAACGAGGCACCCGCAATCTTTAGAAGGGAGGGCGGAGGATAAATTATCACTGGAAGAGAGGACAGAGGATAAATTATCACTGGAAGAGAGGACAGAGGATAAATTATAACTGGAAGAAAGGACAAGGGCTATATTATCACTGGAAGAGAGGACAGAGAATAAATTATCACTGGAAGAGAGGACAGAGGATAAATTATCACTGGAAGAGAGGACAGAGGATAAATTATCACTGGAAGAGAGGACAGAGGATAAATTATCACTGGAAGAGAGGACAGAGGATAAATTATCACTGGAAGAGAGGACAGAGGATAAATTATCACTGGAAGAGAGGACAGAGGATAAATTATCACTGGAAGAGAGGACAGAGGATAAATTATCACTGGAAGAGAGGACAGAGGATAAATTATCACGAAGAGAGGACAGAGGATAAATTATCACTGGAAGAGAGGACAGACGGTAAAGTATGGCAGGATGCTGCAGTTATGAGTGTACTCAGCACAAACCGTAATTTTTGAATGATGGCATGATTTTTTGTATTTTGTAGGATGAAGGGTATATGATGGTTGGGACGGGGTGTTACACCGAAGATACCTGCATAACCTTGTCAGTATAGAGCGGGGCAAATCAAATAAAACTTATGGTGACGTCATGACTGGATTTACAGGAGGAAAATGAATGTTTTATACTAAACTGTTTTGTCCAAGTTGAAATACTGTAGTACAGGAACACTATACTGAAATGTTGTGTGGTGCAGGAACACTATACTATTGTTGCATGGTGCAGGAACACTATACTACTGTTGTATGGTGCAGGAACCCTATACTGTTGTATGGTGCAGGAACACTATACTGTTGTATGGTGCAGGAACACTATACTGTTGTATGGTTCAGGAACACTACACTACTGTTGTATGGTGCAGGAACCCTATACTGTTGTATGGTGCAGGAACACTATACTGTTGTATGGTGCAGGAACACTACTGTTGTATGGTGCAGGAACACTATACTGTTTTATGGTGCAGGAACACTACACTACTGTTGTATGGTGCAGGAACCCTATACTGTTGTATGGTGCAGGAACACTATACTGTTGTATGGTGCAGGAACACTATACTGTTGTATGGTTCAGGAACACTACACTACTGTTGTATGGTGCAGGAACCCTATACTGTTGTATGGTGCAGGAACACTATACTGTTGTATGGTGCAGGAACACTACTGTTGTATGGTGCAGGAACACTATACTGTTGTATGGTGCAGGAACACTACACTACTGTTGTATGGTGCAGGAACCCTATACTGTTGTATGGTGCAGGAACACTATACTATTGTTGCATGGTGCAGGAACACTACACTACTGTTGTATGGTGCAGGAACACTATACTGTTGTATGGTGCAGGAACCCTATACTGTTGTATGGTGCAGGAACCCTATACTGTTGTATGGTGCAGGAACCCTATACTGTTGTATGGTGCAGGAACACTACTGTTGTATGGTGCAGGAACACTATACTATTGTTGCATGGTGCAGGAACACTACACTACTGTTGTATGGTGCAGGAACCCTATACTGTTGTATGGTGCAGGAACACTACACTGTTGTATGGTGCAGGAACACTATACTGTTGTATGGTGCAGGAACCCTATACTGTTGTATGGTGCAGGAACACTATACTGTTGTATGGTGCAGGAACACTACTGTTGTATGGTGCAGGAACACTATACTGTTGTATGGTTCAGGAACACTATACTGTTGTATGGTGCAGGAACACTATACTGTTGTATGGTGCAGGAACACTACTGTTGTATGGTGCAGGAACACTATACTGTTGTATGGTTCAGGAACACTATACTGTTGTATGGTGCAGGAACACTATACTGTTGTATGGTGCAGGAACACTATACTGTTGTATGGTGCAGGAACACTACTGTTGTATGGTGCAGGAACACTATACTGTTGTATGGTTCAGGAACACTATACTGTTGTATGGTGCAGGAACACTATACTGTTGTATGGTGCAGGAACACTATACTGTTGTATGGTGCAGGAACACTACACTGTTGTATGGTGCAGGAACACTATACTGTTGTATGGTGCAGGAACCCTATACTGTTGTATGGTGCAGGAACCCTATACTGTTGTATGGTGCAGGAACACTATACTATTGTTGCATGGTGCAGGAACACTATACTACTGTTGTATGGTGCAGGAACACTATACTGTTGTATGGTGCAGGAACACTACTGTTGTATGGTGCAGGAACACTATACTGTTGTATGGTGCAGGAACACTACACTACTGTTGTATGGTGCAGGAACACTATACTGTTGTATGGTGCAGGAACACTATACTGTTGTATGGTGCAGGAACACTATACTGTTGTATGGTGCAGGAACCCTATACTGTTGTATGGTGCAGGAACACTATACTGTTGTATGGTGCAGGAACACTACTGTTGTATGGTGCAGGAACACTATACTGTTGTATGGTTCAGGAACACTACACTACTGTTGTATGGTTCAGGAACACTACACTACTATTGTATGGTTCAGGAACACTACACTACTGTTGTATGGTGCAGGAACACTACACTGACGTGTGATACAGTACAGGATGACTGCAGAGTTCCTTTACCGTAACTCTGAACACTGGGAACACTCATTAGGAACATAGTCAAGGTTGCAATAATTTTTTTATGGCGGTATATTGAAACCTCTCAATAGTTTTTGGCTAGTTTAAAACAAAATAACAACTATAATTTCTTTCAATAAACTTTAACTGAAGCTCAGTTGCCAACTAATATCTGAGAGCGTATCATCTTTCATCTTTGAAAGAATGAAAGTCACAATACCATGGCTGGAACCATTCACAACTAACCCATAGTAACAGTGCAATGGCTGGAAGAATTCACACCCCACAGTAACAATACCGTGGCTCGAACAATTCACCAAAAACCAGCACATAGAGGAACTTCCTGACGACGTTTCGCTCCGTCCTGGACCGTTGTCAAGTCCCAGCATGAGAATGGCTACAGTGGTCCTAAGGTGCCTCCTAAGTGCGGGTTTGTTGTGGGTTCAACCTTGAAACACAGTTACCACTTATTTTTTTTCCTAAAATAATGATACAACATCCCTGGGTCTGAACAGGTGGATATTTTTTTGTTTTCGTTTTTAGCTAAGTTCGTCACATATGCAGTTTTCCTTCTAAAAACTTCATGCAGTTTCTTTGCCTTTATTCCCCTGATCGATGTTAGGATGTTTCAAGTAATATTCACATACTAGCATTGCGTTGAAATAGTTTAGTGATCAAACTACATCATTCCTGTGTATGTTATCGTTTACTTCAGGCTACTAAAGCAATCTCATGAGATATCAAGAAAAAATCACGATATACATGATCTAAACTAGGCTAGTTTAGTCTAGGCTTGGTTTGGCTTAGCTTGGTTGTGGTAGATTGTTGTTTGAGCAGAATTTAACCACTTATAATATACCTTAATGCCAATAAAGGCATTAATTCATGAAGACAATAACAGTTTGTGTAATGCTAATAAAAATAGAGACCTGACGGTATATGACAAAACACAGTGAAATTACTTTTTCAATCCTCTGTGTCACAGTCACACATTACAGTGTTAGTCACAGTCACACGTTCCAGTGTCAGTCACAGTCACACGTTCCAGTGTCAGTCACAGTCACACGTTCCACTGTCAGTCACACGTTCCGCTGTCAGTCACACGTTCCGCTGTCAGTCACACGTTCCGCTGTCAGTCACACGTTCCGCTGTCAGTCACAGTCATACGTTCCAGTGTCAGTCACAGTCACACGTTCCAGTGTCAGTCACAGTCATACGTTCCAGTGTCAGTCACAGTCACATGTTCTAGTGTCAGTCAGTCACACGTTCCAGTGTCAGTCACAGTCACGCGTTTCAGTGCCTGTCACAGTCAAACGTTCCAGTGTCAATCACAGTCACATGGTTCAGTGTCAACCTGGAGGGTATTCCGGGGATCAACGCCCCCGTAGCCCGGTCCACGACCAGGCCTCCCAGTGGATCAGGGCCTGATCAAGCAAGCTGTTACTGCTGGCCGCACGTAGTCCAACGTATGAACCACAGCCCGACTGATCCAGCACCGACTTTAAATCTGTTCATCTCCCTCTTGAATACAACCAGGGGTCTATTGGTAATTTCCCTTATGCATGGTGGGAGGCTGTTGAACAGTCTTGGGCCCTAGACACTTATTGTGTTGTCTCTTAATGTACCAATGGCGCCCCTACTTTTCATTGGGGGTATTTTGCACCGTCTGCTCATTTACTTTCGTTAGGAGAGATTTCTCTGTGCAGATTAGGGATCATTCCTTCTAGTATTTTTCAAGTGTAGATTGTGATATATCACTCCCGCCTGTGTTCCAGTGAGTACAAGTCGGGTGCTTTCAAGCATTCCCAGTAGTTAAGGTGTTTGATGGAACGTATATATGTGCAGAAAATTTTCTCTGTATTTTCTCTAGATCTGTAATTTCACCTACTTTGAACGGTGATGTTAATGTACAGCAGTATTCCAGCCTAGAGAGAAAAAGTGATTTGAAAAGGATCATCATTAGCTTGACATCTCTTGTTTTGAACGTTCTCATTATCCATCCTATCATTTTCTTCGCAGTTGTGATCGTGGTACTGTTGTGGTCCTTGAGAGATCCTCAGACATTACCACTCTCAGGTCCCTTACATTATTTTTTCGCTCTATTGAATGATTCGAGTTTGTAGTACACTCAGTTCTAATTATCTCCTCCAGTTGTTCATAACGGCGTAGTTGGAATTTGTCTTCATTGAACATCATATTGCTTTCTGTTGCCCATTGGAAAACTTGGTTTATATCTTCTTGGAGGTTAACCGTGTCCTCAATGGATGACAGTCTCATGCAGATTCTAGTATCGTCTGCAAAGGATGACACGGTGCTGTGTATTACATCTCTGCCTATGTCTGATATGAGGATGAGGAACAGGATGGGAGCGAGTACTGTGCCTTGTGGAACAGAGCTTTTCACTATGGCAGCTTCCGCTTTAAACTCTGTTTACCACTACTCTTTGTGTTCGATTGGTTAGAAAGTTGAAGCTCCATCTGCTCACTTTGCCATTTATTTCTTTAGCACGCATATTGTGTGCTATTACACCACGTTCAGTCACAGTCACAGTCACGGTCCAGTGTCAGTCACACGTTCCAGTGTCAGTCACAGTCACACGTTCGTGTATCAGTCAATCACACTTTCAGTGTCAGTCTGTCACACGTTCCAGTGTCAGTCAGTCACACGTTCCAGTGTCAGTCACAGTCATACATTCCAATGTTAGTAATGTTAGTCATAACATTGTAACCCATCCTGTGTGATGGAATAAGGGAAAGATACATAGCATTTGTTCCTGCTATTTAACACTCCCAGATGTATCGAATTTAACTTTTTAAAACGGAAAACGCTAATCTGTTCCTCTTTATTTAACACTGTCATGCGTTTTTGTTCTGCTTTGGTTAGTGAGGTAGCTTGCGAACGTTTCCTTCTTTGGGTGTGAATCTTTCAATACTTGTATACTTTCATAGAGGAAAGATTCTTAGTGTGTTTACACATGATGTCACAGGTTGAGCATCCGCCATATTGACGGTCAAGTGTGTGTCAGTGATGCTGTGTTGACCTCTTGTGAGTCTCAGAATACTAAACATTACTACTGCTACTACTACTACTACTAAATGTAATATTTGTAGGTTTTAAAACAAAATTTAATGCGTCTCCTAAATAATTAAATGAAATTGCAAAAAAAAAAAAAAAATTAACACGGTGTAACTTTCAAATGTTTGAAAGTTCTGTTTAATTTTTCGTATCAAGAGTCCAGTTTCTTAGTGATCTAGAAAAGTATTATACTACATAAACCATACCCCCGGCCGGGATTGAACAGGCGGTCATAGTCTCAAAACTCCAGCCTACTCCAGCTAACGCGACGGGCTGGAGTTTTGAGACTCTATGACCGCGGGTTCAATCCCGACCGGGGGTATGGTTTGTTTGCAATCGTGTTATTACGATTTCTTGAGTTATATTATACTACATTTTTAATAATAAATTTTCCAAATTTAATCCCACTAAAATATTAAATGTGCCTCTTAGTAACACTAATACTGAAAGTTTGAAACTGACCATATGAGTCTGTCCCACGTGGGCAGGGCCCACGTGGGACTGATGCATCTGCTTCTTTCACTGGCCCCGGTATTAAAGTTTCCATTCTTATGCCTCTATTAGATTAATAAAGCCAGCTATGCTAACGAAATGTATCTCAAAAATACTCAGTGGCACAGGAATACCATGGAATCTTGGCACAGAAAATATAATTTACAGTTGTATTGGTAAAACTCCGGCCCACCTTATGGGGGTGACCTACCTCCACTACCCCACTCAAATGTGACCACGTTTTCAGCTGCTGCTGCTGCTGCTGCTGCTCGCCACTGCTTTCATGAGTCTTCATCCTTATACATCTGTATTAGTTAATCGACAAGATCTAAGTAACTTCAAAAGTCACCAGTAACATTTAAATTGAGTTGCACCGCCTAAAATTTTGATCTTGTTGCTGTTGTTGAAGCAGCAATATAAGATTTCACAATTATTGTTTATCTTACTCGAGCCAGTGAAGACAGCATGCAGTACCTTGATAAAATGCAGTGGACTTGACCATCATAATCATAACTAAGCGCTAAACCCACAAGGGTCATACAGCCAGTGACTTGATACAGCCCACTATTTGAACCAAAAGTTAGCAATAAAAGATCGTATTAAACAGCATGTCTTTTTTTCACCATTTCACTCCATGGAATATGGACATCAAGTCAACAACCGCAACAGCCTTCACGATTTGCATTAACCTTTCCCTCGAGAATTAAAGAATGTCCCAAGGAAAGAATATTTTGTGAGTTCATTCAGGTAGCTTGTTCGAGCCAGGATGCCTTTGTAGTGAGCAGACATGTTGCTTGCATTGTGCAGCTCTGGTCACTGCACTCGTGTGTGTTCAGCCAAACACCTTGAAGCAATGTGAGCAATGCTTATGTCTATTTTTCTCTCGTGTCCCGGTGACTACAGAAAAGTTGTCACTGCGCAGGCTCCTGAATACTAGTCCACGAAGTGGACTCTGTTAGTCAATCAGTTACTATTGTCAAAGGCACTTGTTGATAGACAATTGGCTTTTGTGTGTGTCCGAGTGCACGTATGTATGTGCTCTGGTATCCCTGTCCACCACCTTACCAAATCCTCTCAGTATTTTGTATGTTATTATTATGTCTTCTCTGTTTCTGTCTAATGTTAGCAGATTCACTCCCTTTAGCTGTTCCTCATAGCTCATTTCCCTTAGCCACGGGACTACTTTTGTTGCACATCTCTGCACTTTCTCCAGTTTCTTAACATGCTTTATCGGATGAGGGGTTCCATGCTGGTTCTACGTACTTCAAGACAGTCCTAACATGTGATGTATATAGAGCTGGGAATGACTTCATTGAGATTCGTGAAGGCTACTTTGAGATTTTCCAAGTAAGCATCATTTCACTGCAGATGTTCTACAGTTGATGTGTGCCTCAGGTGATGTGCTTGGTACTATGCTCACCCCTAGGTTTTCCTTTAGTGAGGTTTGTAGTCTCTGTCTCCTGAATGTATACTCATTTTCTGCTCATTCTGCCCCTTCCACAATTTTATAGACTTGCATTTGCTAGGGTTGAATGCAATCAGTTACTTGTCTGACAAATCTTGCGGTTTGTCTAAGTCCATTTGTAACCTTTTATTCTCGTTAATTTTACATAATCTGCCAGCAAGGATATTTCAGATTCTGTCTCTTCTGATATGACACTGACGTATACCAGAAACTTCTGGTCTTGATACTGATCCTTGTGGATTATTATTATTATAATAAAAAAAGAAGCGCTAAGCCACAAGGGCTATACAGCTGATCCTTGTGGAACCCCGCTTGTTACACTTTTCTATTTTAACATGGCTTCTTGGGCATTCCTTCCCTTGAGGTTCTCTCTGATCTACTGCAGTGCTAGACAACATGCTCCCACCCAATCCAGTGCTGGGCAACACAATCCTACCCAATCCAGTGCTGGGCAACACACTCCCACCCAATCCAGTGCTGGGCAACACACTCCCACCCAATCCAGTGCTGGGCCAATATAATTCCACCCAATCCAGTGCTGGGCAACACATTCCCAATCCAGTGCTAGGCAACACATTCCCAATCCAGTGCTAGGCAACACATTCCCAATCCAGTGCTAGGCAACACACTCCCATCCAGTCCAGTGCTAGGCAACACACTCAAATCCAATCTAGTGCTAGGCAACACACACCCATCTAATCCAGTGCTAGGCAACACATTCCCATCCAATCTAGTGTTAGGCAACATACTCAAATCCAATCTAGTGCAAGGCAAAACATTCCCATCTAATCCAGTACTAGGCAACATTAAAATGAAACTGTTTATTTCCTTGCAAAGCTTTTAATGTGTGGTTTACATATTATAAAATATTAATTACGAGGAAGGCCTCTAGCATGCCTAGGCATTTCGGGCAGACATATAACCCCACTCTTCAAAAGTTTAAACTTGCTCAGTATACATGGTATGCACTCATACTACTTTCTCTCTCTCTTTCACAGTGGAACCTCGGCTTACGAACACCCCACCATGCGAACTTTTCAGGATACGAAACATTTTTCGGTTTATTTTTTGCTTCGGGTTACACATGAAATTTCAGGATGCACACTTCCTCCTCAAGGGAGGTTCCTTAAATAAATAAATAATTTATTTATTTCTTTGCAAAGGTTACAGGAGAGGGAGAGAGAGAAGATGAGAAAGGCAGAGAGAAGACAAGAGAGAGAGAAAAGACAAGAGAGGAAGAAAAGGCAAGAGAGGAAGAAAAGACAAGAGGAATTAAAAACAGGAGAGAGAGAAGACAGGAGAGAGAATGAGAGGAAGACAGGAGGAAGAGGGAGAGAAGACAGGAGAGAGTGACAGAAGACAGGAGAGAGTGACAGAGGACAGGAGAAAGAGAGGTGGAATGCATATTTATGGAACAAGATGGGATTTTATGCTGTATTTTATAAAGGACTGGGACAAGAACGTGAGGAGAAGGCAAGATTATGTGAGAAGACACTGCAGTAAATCAGAGAGAACCTCAAGGGAAGGAGTGCCCAAGAAGCCATGTTAAAATAGAAAAGTGTAGCAAGTGGGTTTCCACAAGGATCAGTATCAGACCAGTAGTTTCTGGTATATGTCATTGTCATATCAGAAGAGACAGAATCTGAAATATCCTTGCTGGCAGATTATGTAAAATTAACGAGAATAAAAGGTTACAAATGGACTTAGACAAACTGCAAGATTTGTCAGACAAGTAACTGATTGCATTCAACCCTAGCAAATGCAAGTCTATAAAATTGTGGAAGGGGCAGAATGAGCAGAAAATGAGTATACATTCAGGAGACAGAGGCTACAAACCTCACTAAAGGAAAACCTAGGGGTGAGCATAGTACCAAGCACATCACCTGAGGCACACATCAACTGAAGAACCTCTGCAGTGAAATGATGCTTACTTGGAAAATCTCAAAGTAGCCTTCACGAATCTCAATGAAGTCATTCCCAGCTCTATATACATCACATGTTAGGACTATCTTGAAGTACGTAGAACCAGCATGGAACCCCTCATCCGATAAAGCATGTTAAGAAACTGGAGAAAGTGCAGAGATATGCAACAAAAGTAGTCCCGTGGCTAAGGGAAATGAGCTATGATGAACAGCTAAAGGGAGTGAATCTGTTAACATTAGACAGAAACAGAGAAGACATAATAATAACATACAAAATACTGAGAGGATTTGGTAAGGTGGTGGACAGGGATACCAGAGCACATACATACGCGCGCGCACTCGCATACGCGCGCTCGCACACACACAAAAGCCAATTGTCTATCAACAAGTGCCTTTGACAATAGTAACTGATTGACTAACAGAGTCCACTTCGTGGACTAGTATTCAGGAGCCTGCGCAGTGACAACTTTTCTGTAGTCACCGGGACACGAGAGAAAAATAGACATAAGCATTGCTCACATTGCTTCAAGGTGTTTGGCTAAGCACACACGAGTGCAGTGACCAGAGCTGCACAATGCAAGCAACATGTCTGCTCACTACAAAGGCATCCTGGCTCGAACAAGCTACCTGAATGAACTCACAAAATATTCTTTCCTTGGGACATTCTTTAATTCTCGAGGGAAAGGTTAATGCAAATCGTGGAGGCTGTTGCGGTTGTTGACTTGGTGTCCATATTCCATGGAGTGAAATGGTGAAAAAAAGACATGCTGTTTAATACGATCTTTTATTGATAACTTTTGGTTCAAATAGCGGGCTGTATCAAGTCACTGGCTGTATGACCCTTGTGGGTTTAGCGCTTAGTTATGATTATGATGGTCAAGTCCACTGCATTTTATCAAGGTACTGCATGCTGTCTTCACTGGCTCGAGTAAGATAAACAATAATTGTGAAATCTTGTATTGCTGCTTCAACAACAGCAACAAGAACAAAATTTTAGGCGGTGCAACTCAATTTAAATGTTACTGGTGACTTTTGAAGTTACTTAGATCTTGTCGATTAACTAATACAGATGTATAAGGATGAAGACTCATGAAATCAGTGGCGAGCAGCAGCAGCAGCTGAAAACGTGGTCACATTTGAGTGGGGTAGTGGAGGTAGGTCCCCCCCATAAGGTGGGCCGGAGTTTTACCAATACAACTGTAAATTATATTTTCTGTGCCAAGATTCCATGGTATTCCTGTGCCACTGAGTATTTTTGAGATACATTTCGTTAGCATAGCTGGCTTTATTAATCTAATAGAGGCATAAGAATGGAAACTTTAATACCGGGGCCAGTGAAAGAAGCAGATGCATCAGTCCCACGTGGGCCCTGCCCACGTGGGACAGACTCATATGGTCAGTTTCAAACTTTCAGTATTAGTGTTACTAAGAGGCACATTTAATATTTTAGTGGGATTAAATTTGGAAAATTTATTATTAAAAATGTAGTATAATAATTTTCTAGATCACTAAGAAACTGGACTCTTGATACGAAAAATTAAACAGAACTTTCAAACATTTGAAAGTTACACCATGTTAATTTTTTTGTTTTTTTTTTGCAATTTCATTTAATTATTTAGGAGATGCATTAAATTTTGTTTTAAAACCTACAAACATTACATTTAGTAGTAGTAGCAGTAGTAATGTTTAGTATTCTGAGGCTCACAAGAGGTCAACACAGCATCACTGACACACACTTGACCATCAATATGGTGGATGCTCAACCTGTGACATCACGTGCAAACACACTAAGAATCTTTCCTCTATGAAAGTATACAAATATTGAAAGATTCACACCCACCCCCTTGCTGGGCATGGCCCAGGAGGGCCATGGGCACTTAACACACTGCCTGTGTACCCCACAACATTGCAGATAAAGTAAGAAGCCTCCAAAGCCTTATCATTGAACCCCGCTCTGCAGGAACAATCAATAATCTGGTATCCACACTGGAATGTGTGACTGAGTTTCCAAGATTCTCGATATTGATATACGTACCTCACAGTAGTTTCTTTCAATATTTACATGCTAGTACTAATGCCAGGGAAATGCTCTGAAGATTTTCCACATTTGAGAGAGACTGCTGGTGGTTCTTCATTAGTTTTGGAGAGAGGAAGTGTGCTTTAAGACCAACCATTATGTTTTTAGTATTCTACATCCATGAAAGAGAAACCTGGTGTTGGTTGAGGAATAGGTAAAGTGTTAGTGACCACAGGTATTGTTGCAGGGAACAGGTAAAGAGCTAGTGATCACAGGTACTGATTCAGGGAACAGGTAAAGTGGTAGTGACCACAGGTACTGGTGTGGGGGATATTTGGAGTACTGGTGCTGAGGGCAGGCCAAATACAGTGGAACCTCGAGTTTCGGCCCCCCTGAGTATCAGCCGCTTTGAGTTTCGACCGCTTTTTTCGGCTAAATTTCGTCCCGAGTTTTGGCCGTTGCCCCATGTTTCAGACGGCGTACCAGACCTGTCCACCTGCCCACGCCTGCATGCCTCCCTGCGCAGGCATCGTGAGCCAGTCTGGCTTTGTTTATCCTTGAGTAAACATTACCCTGCGTGCTCATCCGAACATTTTGCAATAAATTCATTGTGTTTAGTGCTTGTTTATTGATTGTGACTGTGAAATAAGCCACCATGGGCCCAAAGGAACTTTATAGTGGCAGTGAGGCAGTGGTTGAGGCAGTGATGGAAGCAGTGGTTGAGGCAATAATCAGTCCTCCCTCTCCTCCTCCCTATTTTCCAGATGCCAACAAGAGTCTGCAGTAAAGGTACATAAATGTGATTTTAAATGTTTATGTATTGTATTACTCATTCCAGACCCACAGAATAACTATAGTTTAACATGCATATAGTACTTAAAACATACATATAGTATGTTAAACTATAGTTATTCTTTAAAAAATGTATTTTTTGTGAATATTTTTTGTGGGTCTGGAATGGATTAATTGTATTTACATTATTTCTTATGAGAAATATTGCTTCGACTTGCGGCCATTTTGAGTTTAGGCCTAGCTCCTGGAATGGATTACGGCCAAAACTTGGAGTTCCACTGTACTAGTGACCACAGGTACTGGTGTGGGGGATATTTGAAGTACAGGTGCAGAGGGCAGGCCAAATACTAGTGACCGCAAGTACTGGTGCAGGGGATATTTGAAATACTGGTGCAGAGGGCAGGCCAAATTCTAGTGACCACAAGTACAGTGGACCCCCGGATATCATAGTCATCGGATTTCGTAATATTCAGAAATAGTAATGTTTTTTCGTAAAAATTCAGTGGTCCCTCGATAGTCGTAATTTTCGAAAATTGTAACGTTATTTTCGCCAAAACATTGGCTCCTGAATCATCATTTGACTCGAAAATAGTCGTTTGTCTGGGACGTGTACACACAGCCCTGAGCCGCCTCACACTCCATTCCCAGTCCGTGTGCCATTGTTTATCAGTGAGTGATGATGATCCCACGAGTTCATACATAAGAACATAAGAATGGAGGAACACTGCAGAAGGCCTACTGGCCCATACAAGGCAGGTTCTTCACAAATCCAACCCACTAACAGAACAAATGCTACCCAAGCAATAAGCTCAGGTGCAAGTCCGACTCAAATCCAACCCCTCTCACTCATGTATTTATCCAACCTAAATTTGAAACTACCCAAGCCATAGCTTTTAGAAAATAAGAAGGGAGGAACACTGCAATAGGCCTGTTGGCCCATGCTAGGCAGGTCCTTCACAAATCCAACCCACTAACAGCATAACTACTACCCAAGCAATAAGCTTTGATAAACCTATTTACTCATGTGCAAGCCCAATTCAAACCAACCCCTCTCATTCATGTATTTATCCAACCTAAATTTGAAACTACCCAATGTTTTAGCTTCGATCACCCTACTCAGCAGACCGTTCCACTCATCAACTACCCCTATTACCAATGTTCATTTATTTATTTATTTATTACCAATTTGAGCACACATACAGAGGTACAAAAAAATACAGATAAGAGCAGCATGCCAAAGCCACTTATACTATGCATAGCATTACGGGCTGGCTTAAAATTAACTTAAGATTAACTAAGCAATGATGAAATCAGTGATAAAACATTAATGTAAACAGATTACTATAAAGCACAAGTGAGTATTACAAAGACAGGTCATATGGTTGCATTCAGTCATATGAAGGATTCTGTTAGGTAGTGTATTTAAAAAATAATAAAGTTAGATTCGGTTTTAGGTTTAACATTTATGTGATATAATTGTGAGAAACATTTAAGATATACAATTTATAAGGTTCAGTTATTCAGTATTTATTTGGTTTTGGGTGAGTAAGTGATCTTTGAGAAGAGACTTGAATTTATAAACAGGTAGTGTTTCTTTTATATTTACAGGTAATGAATTCCAGATTTTAGGGCCTTTTATGTGACTCAAGAAATCGTAATGACACGATTGCAAATAAACCATACCCCCGGCCGGGATTGAACCCGCGGTCATAGAGTCTCAAAACTCCAGCCCGTCGCGTTAGCCACTAGACCAGCTAGCCACAATAAGATTCATCCAACTAGGTATATTTCTACACCATAGGAAAGTTAGCACAGGCACCTCTGTGACCACAAATGCAAGTTTTTACAGACGAATCTCCAGCTAGCGTGGCCGTGACGAACCCTAGCTCAAGTCCCTTCACTGCCGTCAACATGACTCAAGAAATCGTAATGACACGATTGTGACGGCAGTGAAGGGACTTGAGCTAGAGTTCGTCACGGCCACGCTAGCTGGAGATTCGTCTGTAAAAACTTGCATTTGTGGTCACAGAGGTGCCTGTGCTAACTTTCCTATGGTGTAGAAATATACCTAGTTGGATGAATCTTATTGTGGCTAGCTGGTCTAGTGGCTAACGCGACGGGCTGGAGTTTTGAGACTCTATGACCGCGGGTTCAATCCCGGCCGGGGGTATGGTTTATTTGCAATCGTGTCATTACGATTTCTTGAGTCATGTTGACGGCAGTGAAGGGACTTGAGCTAGAGTTCGTCACGGCCACGCTAGCTGGAGATTCGTCTGTAAAAACTTGCATTTGTGGTCACAGAGGTGCCTGTGCTAACTTTCCTATGGTGTAGAAATATACCTAGTTGGATGAATCTTATTGTGGCTAGCTGGTCTAGTGGCTAACGCGACGGGCTGGAGTTTTGAGACTCTATGACCGCGGGTTCAATCCCGGCCGGGGGTATGGCCTTTTATGTGCATTGAGTTTTTGCATAGTGTGAGATGGACACGTGGTACATCAAAGAGTGATCTGTGCCTTGTGTTATGGTCATGTGTTCTGTTGAGGTTGGCAAGGAGATGTTTGAAGGGAGGGTTAATGTCAGAGTTAAGTGTTCTTTGTATGTAATAGGTGCAGTAATAAGTATGGATGTTTTGTATGGTAAGTAGGTTTAGTGTATTGAATATTGGTGGAGTGTGCTGCCTGTAGTGAGAATTTGTTATCATTCTAACTGCAGCCTTTTGTTGGGTAATTAGTGGTCTGAGATGGTTAATTGTTGTTGAGCCCCATGCACAAATTCCATAGGTGAGATAGGGGTAAATAAGAGAGTGATATAGGGCCAGGAGGGCTGACTGTGGAACATAGTACCGTATCTTCGATAGTATGCCTACAGTCTTGGAAATTTTCTTAGAAATTTGTTGTGTATGTGTATGAAATTTGAGTCTATTATCAAGGTGGATTCCTAAGAATTTTCCCTCTGTTAGCTTTGTGATAGGTGATCCGTTTATCATTATGTTAAGAGGGACATCTGTAGCTCTGTTACCAAACTGAATGAAGTAGGTTTTGTCAATGTTTAGTGTAAGTTTGTTAGTCCTCATCCAGGTAGATATTTTCTGTAATTCGGTATTTACAGTATTGGCCAGTGTGACTGGGCTCGGGTGAGAGAAGACGTATGTAGTGTCATCTGCAAATAGTGTGGGTTTGAGTAATTGCGAAGCATTTGGAAGGTCATTTATGTATAGGAGAAAGAGAAGAGGGCCAAGGACACCTCCCTGTGGGACACCAACTGTAATTGGTTGCGCAGAAGAGTTTGCCCCATTTGCGTACACATATTGGCTTCTGTTGCTGAGGTATGACTTGAGGTAGTTGAGGGAGTGCCCTCTTATACCATAGTGTGACAATTTTACGTGGAACAAGTCATGGTCAACTGTATCAAAAGCTTTACGTAAGTCAATGAAGATCCCCAGTGGGACTTCTTTTTTCTCTATTGCAGTGTATATATGTTCTAGCATGTGTATAATAGCATCATTAGTATTTTTATTAGGCCTGAATCCAAATTGGCAGGGGTTGAGTATGTTTTGGGAGATAAGGTAGGAGTAGATTCGTTTATGAATTAATTTTTCGAAGATTTTTGAGAGAGGGTGTAAGTTGGATATTGGCCTATAGTTATTCAACTCTGTTTGGTCTCCTCCTTTGTGGATCGGGGTGACCCTTGCTATTTTGAGTACTGTAGGGAAGGTGGAGGATTCAATGGATTTGTTAAAGAGTGTTGCAATGATTGGAGATAGCACATTTTATTAGTGCTTTACATTTATTTGGCATTCTTTTCTGCATGTAAATCTATATTTAAGCTAGGGAAGTGACCCCTGAAGTGACCTAGAGTCCTTATGGAGGGGGATTTCCCTTCCAAACAATAATCTCTCTTCCCTCTCTCCTCCTCCCTGTCTTCCATTCATCAACAACAGCCTTCAATAAAGGTAACTGTCATGTTGAATGTTCATTCTTTTGTGCATGTAAATCTGTCTAAGGTAAAAAAAAAAATTGTTGATACTTCTGGGTGTCTGGAACGAATTAATTGAATTTACATTATTTCTTATGGGGAAAATGGATTCGAAAATCATCGATTTTGATAATAGTCACACTTCCAGGAACGAATTAATTACGAAAAACGAAGGACCACTGTATTGGCTCAGCGATCATCATTGAGCTCGGTAACAGTCATTCGTCCCGAATGCATCCGTACGGCAACAGTGCCCCGACACTCGGTGTGCCATTGTTTATCAGCCAGTGAGAATGATCCCACACATTCATATGATACATTTTGTACTATTCCATTCTTTTTAGTGCTTGCAACTGCTAAATAAGCTACCATGGGCACAAAGAAAGTTCCTAGTGCCAGCCAGCCCTTTGGTAAATGGCTGAGAGAGAGGGGAGAATGTGCCTTCTTCGGTGATTCTTCGATATGTATGATACTAAAGCAGCAGGAGTCCATAAAGGCTATAGTGCTAGCCAGCAATAAAGTGTACTATTAACAGTGTAGAAAGTAAGTTAAGTGATTAATCGACAGAAAAAGGACACTACTAAACTGACTCCTCCAATGTTGTTGGAGTTATATAGGGCGACTGACAAGACTGCCGTCTCTGTTACCGCCATCAGCACCATTATGTAAGGCTTATCTTTCAGTGGCCCTTATACACCCAACAACAAACAGCACTCGTCAGTTAAGGAGAGAGACATATGACATATTTTATTTGTTCTAGAGTATATATCATATTTCTGTGTTATTAATATTGTTTATTATGTCATATTAGATGAATTGTGCTAGATAAATAAGCTGTAGAATTGAAATTAGTGTCATACTGAAGGACTATCTTGTCCTGACTCCAAACACACACTCCTGCTGCCGCCACAATTCCTAACGTACGCCAGAAACAGACCTCTCTGGAACACTTTTTTGAGCAACAGGGGTCCAATGACTCTCAAGCTGGTCCTAGTGGCATTAAAAAAC